>NW_026294573.1:68826149-69008649 GCF_007827085.1 Peromyscus californicus insignis | reverse complement strand
AAACTTAACCTTAAATACCATCATGGAATAATCACAAAAAAAAAAAAAGTTTTCTAAAGGCCTTATATACTAATAAAGGACAGTGGCGCTTCCAACCTTCTGAAATGCTCTGAAAACCAACTTTTCCAATACTAAATACAACAAAATAACCTTCATAAAATATAACTTTTCTCCATTTACACTTTTTTAAAAGGATTAGTGTCCTATGCTTTTCAAGCACAGGAATCTGTGAAATAGCTCCTAACATGGACAGATTTTTTTTTTTTAATACATAACTTACGAGCCTGGAGAGTTTTAACTCAAGTCCAGTCTCTAAACAAGGAATATTCTTGTTTACTTTAAAAATGGAAACAACACACAGTTCCATTATAATTGTTAAAAAGTTAGCTTTACAAACATGGGAATTTTAATTTAAAAAAAAAATCTCAACAAAACTATACAGTGTACAAATTACTGTCTACAAGGTAGGCGGTTCGTTACGAAGACCTCGTTCTTCTCACTACTCGCGGCTTCACAGACTCATTCACATACTTTTAAATGGAGCTGCCCACCCGAACATTACCCGATAACTATATTGCTATAATTAAGGTTTTGCCATGTCTTTATGTACAGTCTCCTTCACTGCCTCTCAGGTTTTTTTTTTTTTTTTTTTTTTTTTTTTTCCCTTAGGCAAGCCTTGACTGCTCACGTCACTCCGGGGAAACACACTTCAGAGGCACTGTGAGTGGTGGGCTGCAAAGCAATACGACAAAGGCTGGACAGTGCCACGAGCTGGTGGCTGGAGACGCCACCCCCTACAGATGCCCTTGGGTGACCTTCACCATCCTGAAGCTCTGCAGTCTGGGTAAGGAAGGGGCGTGCAAGATCTGCAAAAGGGGGGCCCTTCGTCAGAATATACTTCCTGGTTTAAAAAAGAATAATAGGAGGCTAAAAGTGGATTTGAGATTATCTATAGTAGTGCTTTTTAATAAGTTTATCTCCAAAGGAAAGAAGAAAAATTACTTAGAAAAAGAAGAAACACTTGCCCCAGGCCTCTGTGCCCAAGAGGCGGGCAGGGATGCCACAGTGTGCCATGTCGTTTAGCAAGAATTGTTCATTCACTGGCAATCAGGAAAGGAGTCTGCCTGGAAAGAATACTGTGTCCTGTATGGTTGCATTCTTCACTAAATAGGTCAGAAATACATAAAGAGCTTGGTTGAGAGTATTTGTTATCTGCAGAGTAAGTATCACAGATAGAGTGGGACTTCCTTGGAACCTGTGCCCCAGAATCCCACTGTGATATCCAGCATGTGGACATCAAACTGAATGGACTAGTCAGATACAATTCTCAGGCCTATGAGCATTGTTCTAAAGTACTCATTATGAAATGATCTGCTATGTGTACAAGTGACTATTTTATTAGGCCATGGTATGGGGTCAGGAGAGCCTCAAGACAACCTACTGTGTGTGTCGCTAATTCTGAAAGATGTCCTTGGAGTAATGAATACACTCAATAGGGCCAGGTTGGGGAAGACAAAATAAAATTGGCCTCCATTTACCTCTAGCCCTCAGGGGAAATTAACTCAAATCTATATTTGAAGTACTATCCCTTAAAAAGAAGTCCCTCCCATCATTATCAAATAGTCTTAATTCATCCACAGGAAAATTAATCGCTTAAAAGTCTATATTTCTCTCTGCTCCAGTTTTCAGTTTACAAGGGCAGGTAAAATAAAAGGATTTACTTATTTTGTTCTTTAAAAACTGAACTTTGATTTTAATCTATCAGTCCAAATACATTCAATAAGAGTAACCCTCTCTCTAGTCAACTTTCCGAATGTCAAAAAACAAAATCCCAAGTGCACTGCCATCCACTTGAAGTAGTGAGTCACAGGAACATCATATCCTGTCATTAATAAAACGAAGTGGAGCCGGGAAGGAACAGGGAACCCTCCCTCCAGACGGGTGAACGTGTTTGTTAGAAGAAAGCATATTCCTGTGTTAAACTCAAAAGTGTGAAACAGCCAACATCTGCTATGTGGGCACTTCAAGAAATGTCTTTGCCAAATATGAGACAGGCTCACTTTCCACTGTGGATTCAGAACTTTCAGGAAAAACCATCAACAACAACTAAAATAAGACAGGGCAGTTCTTCCAAGTCTGCCTCTAGGAGGCTTCGCTGTGCTTCCTTTTCCTCCCTGTTTTCTTAGCTGGAAAACCGGAAAGGAGTCCAGCTTGCGCCCCAGGTGGGGAAGCAAGGGTGGGGGGACCTGTGTAAGCTGAAGTTTGTCACAGTAGGCAGAACAGTCGCTTTGCAGCCCAGGCCCATCTCAGGGAGCACTGCTTCACAGCTACACTGTAAAGTGTTAAAAATCCTCCCACCCACCCCAGAATATATATATATATATATATATATATTTAAAAAAAAATCCCCTGTCCATCTCTCAGTACACAAAAGGACCTCATCACACTGCAAAAATAGCAGTACCCACTTTGGTCAATTAAAACAAACAAACAAATAAACAAACAAACAAAAAAGCATACATTGTTTCTTTTTAAATCTGTGTACTTACCTATAATAACCAATACAGCTAAAGCACTACCTACATAGGCAAAACTTGGTATTGCATAATTCGTATAAATTTGAAACCCCTCCCCCCAAATATTAATTGGAAGATGAAAAACATGAAAGGTTAATAGAAAAAACACCAAAATACTGAAAATATTGCTGGTCGATTACAATTTTTAAGCGGCAACTATACACAGCCATGATATGCTTTATAAATGTGAGATAAAGGTGTAACTGTCTAAAAAATCCATGATGTCACACATTTTTTTTTTCTTCGTCTGGAGTACAAAATATTTTGTCATAAAAATGGTAAAGATTTAAAACGATAATAAATGCAGCAAAACAAGTGTAGTGATGTCACTTTTGTGGTTTTTTTTTTTTTTGTCTTTTGTTTTTTTAGATTTCAAGGCAAGGCACGTAATGTGGACATTATATCTTCGTGCAAATTAGGATATCTGGAAAGAGTACTTTTAATTAAAATTTTAAGAGACATAGAGGCAACATGTGTCTGCCCATGCACACTATGAATCTGTCAGTACGAGAAATGTGTTGAACAAGGCTAATGTCTGAAAGCACCATGCACGTTTCCAGCACCCCGATGGCACTTCTCTGAAGAGCGTGTTTTCCTACCCTATGCCCTGGAGTTCCCAGCCTGTACACGGGAAGCTTTACCCTTGTGACATGGATTTACCTGCCTCTTTGTCTCTACGATGCAGATTTTATAGAACCATTTGTACACCCTATGGGTTCTTGATGCAACCAGTAACTTTAAATAAATAATTCGACCTCCGAGGAGGGTGCAGCTAAGCCAACCTAAGTGCTGTGTTTTCATTCATTTTCTTTTTTCCGTTCAAGCACACGATTTGTCTTGATTTAATGCCTTTTTAAATGCCCTCAAAAGCTGAGGGGAAAATAAATTCGCTCAAAATTATTTTAAATTCTTTTTAATCCCCTCAATTTAGAGTCCAAGGGCTGAAGGACTTATAATCACGATTCCCCTTTAGATATAAATTTATAAATTGCACTTGCCTCTGTTAAGTGTTTCTTTTGTGGGGAAAATATTATATTAATTTTTACTGTTGCATGCAGAGGTAACACTTTACCCACATAGAGGCATTTCTTCCATAGAGCCTTTGAGTTCAAACCTTTTTTTTCTTTTTTTCCTATTTTTCATTTTTTTTTTTTTCTTTTTTGAGATTTCAAACTGGGTTACACACTGGAAAAGGCTGGGTTAAGGGCCAAAATTTAATAAATCTGTACGGATAACTAAAGGCTACAGAGATTTTATATATATATTTTTTAACTTTTAGAAATCAGAGTGCTTATAAAATGGCTGGCTCATGGCTCTGTCCCCAGCACCTCTGACGCCGCCTCCTAGCCTTCGTTGGTGAGATAACCAGGAATAGTGACTCCATGCGTAAACAACAAGAATACTAACCAAGAAAACTAGCTTATCATGCAAATATTAAGGCATCTAGAAAGTCAGTTAAAATATATTGTCATAGAGACAGAACATCTATTTCCCAGCGGACTTCATGTAACAAAGGCTACGTTGCAGGGGCTGCATCAGTGAGAGATCATCGACCCTTTCCTGTGATTATAGTTTCAACCTTAAGGGAATTAGTGATTGTAAGTGCTGCAATGCTGGTCTACCGTCTTCTTCCTTCCGTTTCTCTCCTCCTCCCGTCCGTCCAGTCTTCTTCTTTTCCTTTGCTTTGAGTGTTTTTTTTTTTTCCCCTAATTTTCTTACACTATGGTTGTGTTTCTTCTCCCTCAGTTGCTTGTCTCCGCCTGAAGGAAAGGTTCTCCAATTATGTTCAAACCATAATTTTGGACATTTGCCGGTAAGATGGGTGTCCTATTTGACACTTGGAAAGGAACCAAGCTAGCCCAGGTACCAGGACTGTGGAGAGGAGAAGGGGAGCAGAGAAGGAAGGAAAAAAAAAAAGAAAAACATGATGTTAAAATCTCCAGTCACATCATAAGCATAAATTCTAAACTCTAAATGCATCAAATTATAACTACCGTATTTTAAATTCTTAAATTAAAATTTTAATAAGATTTAAAAATGAATAGCATGTGTTAACTGTGCAAAGTTATACATATTGTACATACATATGCTACATGCAATAACTTCTAGATTATACACACCATACAGATATATAATCTTTATGATCTCTTGCTTTCATGAAAAGACCTAAGATGCAGAAAAACGTGAAACAGGATACATTCACAACTGTTGAACTCTAGCTTATTAAGGACATTCTTTTTCAAATATCTGATATACTTCAATGTAATAAATGGAGTATGATTTTTATTGTTCAAACGAAGAAAAAGAAAAGCAGGAATTTCTAGTGATACCAGGCTATTGTAGTTTGCTAGATGTAGCTTAAAGTTTTCCTGTGTCTTGCCTGGCCTATGGTCAGGACAAATCTCTCTCACCCGCCGGTCCTGCAGCCGCTAGGACCCAAATAAACACAGGCTAATATTATTTTTAAACTATGGCCATGGCAGGCTTCTTGCTATCTAGTTCTTATATCTTAAATTAACCCATTTCTATAAATCTATACTTTGTCACGTGGCTCATGGCTTACCAGTTCTTTTACATCTTGCTTCTCATGGCAGCGGCTGGCAGCATCTCCTCTGCTCTGTCTTTCTCCTTCCTCTCTATCTGTTTGGATTTTCCACCTGCCTCTAAGCTGCCTTGCCATAGGCCAAATGGCTTTATTTATCAACCAATCAGAGCAACATATTTTCACAGCATACAGAAAGACATTCCCCCATCAGCTAGATACATTAATTGTGTTTAACCTTTAATTCATAAGACATTCTGAGTAAGATGGGTTTATCTGCCTACTAGGTTACATAGTTTAAAAATGTAATGAAGTATTATATATATACATATATATATGTATATATATATATATATATATCTCCTTTTCTCTCATGAGAAAATAATACATTTTCAGGCAAGTCCAAATATATTATGCAATTTGAAACACCTAATTATCAAACAGAACTGAAAACTTATAGACAATTAAATGGTGTCTATCCTGGACTGCATGGAGCCCAGTTTGTTGCATTCCGTGCAGAAGCCCATTGTGGAGAGTGCAGTACAGAGGGCTGTTGGGGTCTCTTGGGCTTTTCTGCTCTCCTCCATAATTTCCCTTAGATAGAACCAAAGCTTTCCTTTCAATTCCTTTTTCTTCACATTACTGGCAACAGAGGCCTGAGCATTCCCAGACTTTACCACCAGGAATGATAGCACATTTAAGACCTGAAAGAGAAGGGGAGTGACCTAAGCCAGCAGTCCTGTCTTGCCCATTGGCTGTGCAGCAGCCTACGTTGGCCTTGGGATTTAAAACAAGTTTGAAAACAATTTCTTCAGTTGCTTCTGGCATAATTTCTCATAAAAGTTTCATATAGAGAAAAGAAATGCCTGATTTACAGCACCACAAACATCCAGCCCAGACATTTTGGGCTATCCTAATCTGCTGCATTACTTGTATTGATATTCAACTTGAAGGTAATGTCAGCCACAGAGCAGCTGCATCGCTGTACCAAGGAAACATGACACAGACAGTTCTGCTCCTGGTTGAGCAATGGTCTGGTGTGGCCTACTCTCCATGTTTTAAATTTTATTTAGTATCCTCTACTGTTGGAACCATAGATGAGATGGATTCTATTATTGTAGTTAGAAATCTAGACATGCCTATCAATTTGACTCTTAAAGGTATAAAAAAATATCGTGGCAATAGCACAAAGAAACAATTTTTGCTGAAAAAAACCAGATACATAACATTTTTTTACTCTGAAGATACCTGAATATAAAACATGGCTTATTTCTACCTGTCTAGGTATATATTGTCCAGCAATGCTTCAACAGAAAAGAAACCAGTGACCTTTTTCTCAAGGGTTTTATGATTAGATGACCAGATCAACAGCAGCAAAACTTGACTTTTACTTTGCTAATCATTTAGTATACCATCTAGCATATGGCAGATATGCTACAAAATTTGGGACAAATAAATCAATGGCTTGAACTCATACTCAACTATTTTTAAAAAAAGCTGACCTTGATTACATGTATTTATAAACACATTGCCATCTGAGTATCTCTGAATTTAAAATGAGACACTCCATACCAAGTTTATGCAGAAAAAATAACACACCAACTTACATATCTTCCTTAGTTGATGAATTACCCTAACTCCAAAGACTGCATATTTTTACTGAAATCTTTTCTGAGAGACTTGACTGTTTTTCCACATATTTTCTCTCTTCCTACACACATCTTCAGCATTATTTCTGTAGTTGTAACATTGACTGGAACAATGTTATATAATGTGCCAAGAAACTTATTTCCACCTCAACTGTGCTTCACTGCACTCTGTACATAGTCCTATTACAGCATTTATTACATCATATCATAATCATCTATTATCTGCAATTATCTTACTGACTGAAAGGTGAACGCCACAGGGGAAAAAATGGCCCAGTCTTATCTATGCTTATAGAGTCTGGCCTTAGATGAGATTGTTTCTTAACAATAAGGCAAATTACAAAATAGCCATCTATTATTTTTAACCTAAAGTAAGCAAACCGTTTAGCTGAACAGATAATCCCTGGCAATAAAATACAGCATCAAAAACAAGCCACCTTGTGAAATCAACAAGAATCCCCAAATAGATGAGCTCCACAGAGTCATCTAGAGATTGAATGCTTTGGAGAGAGTGCATTAATGATTGAAAAAGAAGTGTGGCGCCTAAAAAGACAAATCTACCAAGTACTTGCAGGAAAGATAAGCATCCTGAACAAATGGCTGCTCATCACATACAGAGGATTCATGCTGAAGAATGTGTAACAAATTTAATTTAAATGTTTAGTTAATCCTTCTGAATCTCCTCACCTACATGATGGCCATACCAACACTGCAGAGTGGAGCATATTTGTCAATACTGTTTATGAATCTTTAGGGGAGAATCAATCTCAAATGGGAACACTATGCAGACTCCATATTTTAGTTTTACAAGCCTCTTATCACCAATCCATGGGTTAAGTTCAGAACTATAAGGAACATTCTTTAGAGCTTTCACAGCAATTCCCATAGGGGGAAAAAAACTGATAAAAGTAACTCAATGCCTATATAACAATGCTAAATGCTAAACCGAACTACTTCATTAATTAAAAAAATACAACACCTAAATTCTCATAGTTCTTCACTGAGAATGCACAAGCACCATCACACTGTGACTCCCAAATGAATGCCAATATCCACACCCACACATTCACATAGGTAGATTGGGTATTCATAAAATATGTCTTGGTTTTCATTCACGCAGGAGTGAAAATTATATGAATTATTTTATATTCAATTAAAAAAATCTATACTTTGACTAGTAAGAGTTTCACTATATAACTGAAAGGATTTCCAAAATATTCAAAACCAACTATGTGTAGTTTCAAGTTTGCATTTACTTTGTTATCATTAGATTTTCCAATGTCAAATCACCTTTAGATAAACTAAAGATGAATGTGACTGAAACCTGATGACATATATTTAGAAAACATTTGCTGCCCATACCCACTGGAAATAAAAGTAGTAAGAAAAGAATACAAGTGTGAAAAATGATGGACAAAAGATTCAAATCAAAAGATTTTGGCAGCACCATTAAACAAAACGCAGCTCATTCTGATGGCATGCATGATGAGATACCGTACACAAAACACACAAGAACTCAATCCAAATTTGAGAAACAAAATGTTGGATATCTTGGAGAATATATTCACTTTACTGTGACCATCTCTGTAAACTGACTCTCCCCAACAGGGAAGACATAAGTCTTTGACTTAGAAGATAGTCAGGGAGTGATGGCCTTGATTCCTTTTACACTGGAGTCTAGTCTTTGTTGAAGAAACTCAACGAATCATTTAATGAACTATTTCAGGGTAACAGGGAAAACATGGCGATTGAATTAGAAATGATCCAGAGTGAACAGAAGGTGCCATCTTTGGTGTTTTAGTTCTTGAAATGGCCACTATTATTCCCTCTCATGGTTAAGGGAACTAAGGCCAAACTCTCCCACATAGTTCTCAGATGTGAACAATTCTGTCTGTGTCCCATGGCCATTTCACTATGATATATTGCCTTCCTACAAAGTGACATGTTGGTCCAACCTTGGCAAGAACTTTTAGAACAGAATTTTCTTAAGGCAAATGTATTTGCTTTAGGAGTCAAAGAATTTGCCATATGTTCCCCAAACTATGTCAGAACCTAGTCAATGTTGGCAAAGGGATGGGTGCACTGAGTAAGCAGATGCTTTGTCAGAGGCAACAACCTCAAATTCTCTACATCTGTCTTCTCAGGAAGCAACAACAGTCCCCAGGTAACATTCTAGTGAAAGCTAAGAGGGAATATGGCTTGAAACAGTCAAGAAACTTGAGAAATACTCTATAATAGAGCCCAAAGATGTGGTAGACCATACCTTTAAAACTCACTCTATATGTACTTCTTAAATCTGGGTAAACTATGGTTCTTCCACTAAAGGGGTAAATAGAGTTCTTCTCTTTCAATGAAAGAGGAAAAAATTGCAGTGGGTACCAAAGCAACATCTGTTGGTCATTTAAGAAAAATTATTCATCCTGTGACTGTGCCTTCAAGGCCAAAAGTGATTGGTTCTTTGACTTTTTAGCACAATAGCCAACTAGAACTACAGAATGTTAAATAAACATGGACGAAGTCACTAAGTTGAGGCAGGATCCAAAGCAAAAAGCTTCACTTATTAGTCTTAGGGCACTAAAATAATGAGAGGTGTTTGACGAATGCCTCAATACATGTATTACTAATTGATGCTCATTTCATTATGAATTAGGCATTCCAACTGTTAGGTCATATAATGTCAGCATTCTAATTATACTAATATTTTCTAGGGGAATCATAACATTGGCCATTTAGATTTATATACTACATTTACTTCAAAGATTATAGGTACTCCTTTAAGAACCTTAAAAATACAAGTAATAGAGAAAAGATTTGGTAGATTTATACTAAGTCCAACCACACCAGTGGCCATATTGTTAACAAAGAATGATAAAACATACAATAGCACAGGAAGCATGAAGGTCATATAAAATTATAATTTAGAAAAATTTACCTCCAATTCCTTTGGACCAATTTCAGGTATCACTTGTTATTCTTTTGGCCAAACAATAATTTCATTGACAAATTACTAACATGCTGGTTTTAGTGTTTCTTCCAAAACACATTGCAAAGTATTTCCTCTACTTAAATGAAAACATTTCTAAAATCATTAGGCTGTCTAGATATACCATACTGTGTAGATACACCATGTTGCATCTCAACTACCTCCTTGCTTCCATAAAATTCAAAGGCTACACATTGTCTTGTGAAAAACAATTCACTCACATCAGTGGAAGGAATAAATGAGCATGTTTCAAGTTGAATCTATTAAAACATTAAAACAAAGAACAGGGCATCTAATCAATAGCACTTACATGGCATGAGTAATTTGCCAGACATTGGTCTACATGACTGACCTACCTTAATATTTTTGGTCCTAACAACAAACATTCATGCTTAGTTTATGGATGAGGAAACTAAAGCCTGAAATCTTACCCAACTGTACACAGCTATTGGGCTGCAGAAACCTGGATCTTAACCACATTACTGTAGTCGTGAAATACCATTCTTACACTTTACCTCAGCTCTCTCTGTGAAAAACATTTCAACTTGTTGTTCCTATATTTCTACTGCAGGTGAATTACATAAGATATTCAATGGCTTACCGCCAACACTTAGATGCACTAGAACTCCTGAACAAGAATAATAATTCTTGAGCCCAACTTCCACATGAGTAACTGTAATTTATTTATCCAATGCTAGTTGCTTTTCAGGCCCTTTTTAAATGAGGACAGACTGAACGTGAAATACACTACATGTTTTATACAGGTCCTGGGTTTCTTTGATTTATTTTTCCCATTTTTAATGATCATTATCACCATCTGAATGATCCTATTTGCATGCAAGATGATTTCTAATGATTATCACTATTTGTAATAGTCTGCATCAGAAAGCTCCCTGGCTAGCTCTTACCTGCTCTGCAAAGGACCCCTGTGGGCTCTCTGGGAAACACCAAATATCATAAACTGCAGGTGGCTCATGGAATGATCCTAACTGCAAGCAATAGCACTTCATAGTAATGAAAGAGAAATGTATTTATTTCTTAACTAAGTAGGTAAATAGCCTTCTTTATTGTTAATCCTTGGGGAGCCACACTTTTGAAAATAACATCAAACGGTAGGCTGTCAAACCTCACTGGTTTATATTCAATTGTTTCCAATGGCTTTGCTTCTGGGGTATGCTAGATTGAGGGTTCACTTTAGCATGCACAAGTGAGAGCATTTTCCAAGTTAAAAAATGGGTCATGCCAGTGAAGTATTTAATCAAATGAAGAATGCAAGCAATAGTGACTTTATATGGGAACGCTGCAGCTGGATGGTGAACCAGATCATTACCACACTTTAGCTCTTTTAGTATAGACACTTCTACACCTGACCCTAGAAGGCCCTTCAACAAGGGAACCCATATACTTAAAAGTCACAAACACTTATTTGTTCATATTTAAATGTAAATAGGATTTAAAAGAAAATTCTTCCCCTTAATCAATCAAATTAAGCAAAATTTAAAAAGCAGCTTGATTTGATCTTGCCTGTATTTTAGAGCTAAAAAACATATGATAGAAAAGTCTGAAGATGATTAATTATGAATTAACTACAGGACACGCGTGCATATCAACTTATGAAGCTGTGGGATATGGAATCATAGACCAACTGTAGTCATTCGTCTGTCTCCTCCCACAGACTAGGCCACGGGCAGCCCACATGTTGATTTCCAGCCTTTCTCTAGTCTGTATTCCTCTCCAGCCCTAGGCTCCTTTCAGGGCTATTGTTCCAAGGGTTGCTGCTCCTCCTATTTGCATAAGTGATTCTTCAACCGCAGACATTTCCCTACAAAAATGGCACTCCAAAATAGTGCCTTTCACAGGGAGGATCACCAAAGGCATACTAAATGAAAGAGAAATGTGAGCTTTGTACAGAAGCCAGGGAGACTCTTCCACAAATGATTTTTATTTAAAAGCAAAATCCAGTATTATTTATACAGTTTTGCCTCTAAAGGAGAAGACATGTTTATATCAGAATTCAGAAGAAAGATGATAAAGAGTTAAGAATTAAACTTAGGATGTTGGGCCTTTCACTGTGTTCACATGTGCAGAGAACTCCTAAAACAAAGTGAATGAGGGAGAGAAAACTCACTTTCTACAGTTTCTGATATGTGACATGTATATTATTATTATTCACTGTGTTGAAATTCAACAGGCTTTTGCCTTTTCTACTACAACATTACATTTCCTATAAAACATATTCAGTTCTAGGCTTTATTATTTAACTGTGACCCAAATCACAACACACCTAGTCCTAGCTCTGGGACCACAACAGTAAAGTAATGGTGTGTGGGCCAATGCAGCTGACTTCCTCGGCAGAGAATGTGTGTGTTTACAGGGTGCTTTGCATAAACCATCTTCAAACAAGGTTGGCATTAAGCACACTTCCTTTAGCTGCAAAGGGTTAATCAGTAAGGTTTGCATTTGAGAATGTTCTGAATCCTGCTCCTCCCTCTCCGGCTCTGCTGCCAAAAACCATCTGACAGGAAACGGAAGATTAAGTTTGTCCTACCTAGGCGAACAAAGAGTGCTCTGAACAGGCCACTGCTTTACTGCAGAGCGGGAACTTCTCTGATCCTGATGGAATCTGCAGCGCTGTTCTGAAAATACCATGGAGAAAGTTGTTCTCTTTCCTCTAACATCTTGTCCCTGGATCATCTCGTTTTGGTCACACTGTCCATCCAGAAAGGTTGACGGAAAGCTCCAGACATAATCATGTGGAAAATGGACATTACTGATTCCTAGGGCCCATTGTTCCCCCATCCTAAGTCCCTGAAGTTCAAGTTCAATCTGGAATTACATCATGTCTGGTTTCTCCTGGTTACCAGACGGCTTGAGACGTGACCACAGCTACAGAAAAAACAAACAGCCTTCTTCACGCTTCGGCGCCCCTATCGATTCAAACGTAAACTTTTTTTCTTTCTCTCAAGTATGCCTCAAGTATGGAGCATGGTTAATTTAGAGATTAAGTTCCAAATTAGATTATCTAATGGCATCTTAATGGATTGCTGACCCATTTCCTGTGGGATGGCAGCATGCAAGTCTGGCTGGAATACAATTAATTTCTTAGGAAGTGTTCTGAAGAGTTTGTCTAGATAAAAAGGAAACGTCCAGTTGGACAAATCTTTCTTTATAAATGGAGAAAGGTAGGTGAAAAGTACAAGTCCCAAAACAGCTTTCAGCAGCCAGATCAGAGACATCGTGTGTTTGTAAAAACCATTTCAGATCATTTTTTAAAAATGCTAACGGCTTGAGCTTTGCTTTCCTAACAGGTGCAAGTAATATTGATGAGAAAGGAAAGTCGCTGCTTTCAAGAGACTGATAAATGCAAAGAACAGCAGCAGTTAGCTGTCCTGTTACCAAACACTGGTCACGGGCCACTTTGGCTTCCGTAATTCTTTGCCTTAAACCTCGGATTCTCCCATGCATCTATCTTATCAGCATTTCTATTAAGAGTCCCAGAGTGGTGCTAGGGACCCAGAATGGTGTATAAAAATTTGAACAGTCCGAACCCACTCAAGAGCTAATAGCTGAAAAGGAGATTCAGGGATGGGAATCCAGCTCCCCCCAGGAACTGCAGGAACAACCCAGCTGCCAGACTGCAGCTCTGTGTCAAGATAAGAACCCCTGAGCAGGAAATGCTAGCCTGGGAGATTTGCAGGGATGGTCCAAGTATAATGCTGAAATAAAAGTTAACTTAATTCTACATAAGGACAGGAGTGCACACATGCCTTTATCACACATGCCACCAATCTGTATACGTAAACATATATATGTGAACACATAGTTTGCAACCTATTAAAAATTATTCTTAAGCTTTTATTTTTTAGTCTTTTGACAGAGAGAATACATTTTATAAAGAAGACAGTATGGATATTGGAGGGAAATTGGTAAATGGTTTTCCACAGTAACTATGGAGCCTGAAATGCTCACTACTATCCCTTCATTTTACGCTTTCTCCTGACCAGCCAGATCCAAATAACCTTTACTGGCTGCTAAACTTCTCTTGGGAAATCAAGAAACTCTCTGCAATTGCAGTAATAAACGACAATTTCTTACAAAAACATGTGTAAAGTAATGACAGGATGAAGTATTCAACTCATAGAAAGGAACCGGGAACACATGTACCACGGCAAATCGCTGATAAACGTGTCTGGTGCCATTCAATTATGGCATAAGCAGAAACCAAAAAAAAAAAAAAATCCCTCCAATTATTTCAGTAAAATCTTCATTTATTCATTATTTCAGGGGCTGAGCAAATGGTTTGTGTAAACATATCCTTCAGTAACACGCGCATGTTTATTTTAGCCATCTGAAGGCTTCTTCTATGTTTATATAAGCCATCAGACACATACAACCACTCACTTGTGGCTTTGCGTTTTCTTAACGGGGTGAAGGGGGAGAGGGAGAATGAAACAATAAATCCAGTTTCTCTTTTGCATAAAGCACCCATCCAATGTTTTAAAATAACTTATGTTTATATTATTCTTAGATTGTCCTTCAGCTCTTTTTTTTATTCAGTTATGCTGTTCTTTCATATTTGAAAGGGCAGCAAGAGTCTGGCCAGGGCCTCAAGAAAGCAAGCTAGTTAGCAAGAACTTCTGGGTGTGTTTACACCCACATGACTCCCGCGTGCAAAAACCACAGAACTTGTGCCTGGCGGAGGGCAAAGAACAAACGCAGAGTACCTAGCTTGAGCAATTCATCACCTAACATCCTCCCAGAAGGCCAATCTACCCGGATTGAAGTGGAACCAGGGCCTTCAGTATTTTATTCTGTATCAGCTCCAGCAACGAACCATTTACTTAGGTAGGAAATTTCATTTTCTCTAGATTTGAGTAGGCCCTTAGCTTATGAGTTCACATATGTGTAACACAAACACACACACACCTCACAAAACACTAAGGTCAAAGCAAGAAAACACCTTCAGGATTGTAACCCAGAAGGTCTGTGAAAACCCTGCCTAACAGTCAGCTTTGGCGCCTGAGGGAGTTTCTGAGCTGCTGTGGGATGTGGCAAGCCGATCTCCAGCTTGAGTAGGATGCACATAGCTCCCTGTCATTTTCAGTCCCCCAAACAAGCTGCATTTGACCTGGAAGCACCTCAAAAGGGCAACTGCTCCAAGCAGGAGTGAAAGCAGATGAGGACACCCTAGGTGTCAACACACACACACAATCCCAACCAAAGAAAGCAGTTCCAAATGCTAGCTTTCCTACAGCCTATCTAAGAGTCTCCATGGACTGTCTCTATGTACAAATATATTTGTGCATACACATCTGTGCATGTGTGTATAACAAAAATCTACTGATTAGGAAGTTCTGACAGCCAGAGTCACATTTAGAAACATAAATATCTTCCATCTAATCTGCTGTCCCTGTGAACACAGGTCATTCTGCTGATGGGCAAAGCATGGAGTATAGGATTGTTACTTAATAAACTAATGCAAACATTGTGTTATCAAATCTAATTAAATTAACTTTAAATAGCTTACTAATTCGGACTCTTAAGACATTTTCATTCAATTTAATTAAGTACCATTAATCTTTGAGACTATTTAAATAAGATACTTTCACTGAGTTTATCTTCTATTTTTAAGTATGTATTATATAGTTTTTTTCTACCAATATAAACTTCTTGAGGAGGAATATCCCAATAGATTTTTTTTAGAGATGATTATTCCTACCAATATCTCAACATGAAAAAATTGATATTGTAATCACTTAATTGTTAAATTAATTAAATGTCATGGAATTTTAAAAACTGAATGCAGGGTTGGAGATGGCTGATCAGTTAAGAGTACTTATTGTTCTTATTGAGGACTGAGGTTCAATTTCCAGCACCCACCTGGTGACTCCCAGCCATCCTTAACTCCAGTTGCAGAGAATCAAATGCCGCCTTCTATTCTCCGAAGGCACCAAGTATGCACATACACATGCAGGCAAAACACTCATATATAAAATGAATACATCTAATTTTTTTGTTCCTTTTGTTTTTTCGAGACAGGGTTTCCTTGTGTAGGCCTGGCTGTTCTGGAACTAGCTCTGTAGACCAGGCTGGCCTTGAACTCATAGAGATCCACCTGCCTCTGCCTCCTGATTGCTGGGATTGAAGGAATGTGCCACCATTGCCTGGCTGAATAAATCTAATTTTTTAATTCAGAAAGCAAAATCTAGGTAACCTTTTTAGTTTTTCTCTAAGTAAATGGAGATATTTGACTCTTGGAGCCCACAGCAGAACCCATTACCCACTATGGAATCAAACATCCCTTTTAGAACTAACATCTCAACACCTGGCTTCACGTAAACACTGCAAAGAGATGCTTACAATCAGAGCGAGGGTAAAAGCTGTGTCAGCTCTATCTTCAGGAAACTCCCGGGATTACATTATTCTCTGTTGTTCATCTTTATGTTTTAATATATATTATACCATAAATTATTTATTCCACACAAACTGCTTTGAAAAGATAACAACTACCTTGTAAGTATTTTTTCAAAACCAGAACATATGATAATATCAAAACTACTTTCAAATAATTTTCTTAGCCAACCTAATAAAGTCAATTACATCAGTCTGCAAACGGAAATTAAAGCTACTTAAACAAAATGTCTTCTTTAACTACAGAATCGAATAATCTTCCTACTCTAAAATTTACTGGCTCTGTGAGCAACAGCTGAACTGATTGACCTGAAACTTTTCTTCTAGTCTTTTCCCACTGAAAGAGGAAGAAATGATACCAAAAAGGCTTAGAGTTAGCAGGAAAGAGTTGAAATGAGAAAATGTAGAGAAACCAATGTTTCACCTCAGGTAGAAGAAAAATCTTGCCTAAACCTATGATTTCATTTTCAGGCCCTTAAATCTAAATGTCATTTTACACTCTTCCCACTCCCACCAAAAATGTTATCAATTGTCCCAAACATTGACAGTATTGAGAAATTCCAATGATCAGTTAACATATGCCACAGCCCCAGATTAATCTGATGTTGCATCTAGATAGGAATTAAGGGGAGAGATGGGGGGATAGGGATGGTATAGAGCCAAACAACTAGACTTTCAACATATTTTCTGTACAACTAATTAAAAACAAACACTTTAGGTCATGTAATTTTTAGGTGTAAGTGTAGGGTTGGAAATAATTAAAATGTTACCTTTGCCAAGTAATTCCCAATGTATCCTCACTGGTACTGGGGTATAAATGCCTGCCGTTTTGATTCATGGTCCAGTCACAAATCCTCAGCTGTCAATTGAAACCTAGCAGTCAGATATGGATCGAGCAGTACTACAGTTTTTAGTATTTAAATGAACACATGCAAACTAGTACTGAACATGGCAATCCCCTTACTTTCCCAAGAGGCAACTCAAAGAAAACAAACAGACAAAATTAAAAACAAAACAAAAAACCAAAAAGAAAAAAAATCTTACTCTACAAAGCAAATTTCCAGACTTTTCCTTAGAAAAAAAGTTATTGCAATATGCTTCTCTATTAATTAAAGCATCCAGAGAAACAAGTGCTTAGAACATAACAATTAGCCAGTATTAGAGTATAAATTGAGCTGAAATAAAAGAAAACGTTAATAATGTTCAATAGAGATTATTTTAGAAAGGAAATAAAAATGCGTTTTTTTCTATGCGACATACCAAATCATCTATACAGAGTAGAATAATCAATATTGGTAAAGCATGCAGTTTGCAAAACAGAGGACATGCAGTTTAGAGGAGAAAGGCCCCACCCTGCATTGACCCTAACAGGTAGAGAAGCTGGAAGGCTTCCAGTTCCTCATGCTACAAATTACATTTTACCTAAAGTGGCATTGTTCAGAAAGAGTCAAAAATGAGGTTGAGTTTTACGTAAAATTCAGAGGTGTGGCACTGTAAATGCTTCCCTGCATGTGAAGAAGGTGGAGAATGCTCTGAACAGGGCCTGAGACAAATTCTCCCCAGATCTGAGCGTCGGCTCTTCAGGACACTTCCCAGGAACCCTATCCAGCCCTGTTTGGTTAACAGCTGCCCTACAGTGCTAGCAGATTTATTGAAAAGATATATTGCTTATTTTTATGCTTAAGAAAGTAAACTTATCTGGCATTGTGGGAGACGGAGGGGAGACACACTAGAAAATCATGGATTTTAACCTTTAGAGAGCCAGGCTGTAAATTCACTGCATCATGCACTGAAAAGACGCTGCCTTGCTGAACACACTAACCTGGCTGGATTGCCTCTCCTGTGAGAGTTTCTAGATGGTGACTAGAGCCAAAATGCCTTTAAACTTGGGACAAATTGCTTTAACTATGTCCCCAAAACACAGTGCTTTAAAAAGTGGGCTATACCACCTCAGACTCCGGTTTCTTCACAGCCTAAGAGTGATCATAAGGTTTCAGAATGATAGCTTTTATCTGAAAATGTAATCTAAAATTTTGAAGGTGCATTTAAATTACTTTAATATTTAAAGTAAAACTAGTTTTCTAAAGAACTGGGAAAAGTCCCCTAGGGTAGACAGAGAAAGAGAACGATATAGAGACGGCTGGATGGGTGGAGTCCGTTCAGCTTGATGCTATAGAGAAGTCATAAATCAGAAAGTAAACAGAAAGGAAAGCGGGTATTCTGAAAACAGGCCATAATATTCCTACAAAGGAGAAAACTGTATACCTATTCATTTTTAAACAGATGACATATTTCTGCTATTTCAAAGAAGAAAATGTGTTTAGTCTATAGTGTATGAGAAGCAACATTGTGAGATTTGTTTCTGAAGGGACACAGTGGGAGGGGTGGATACACAGGATTTCACTATGTAACTCAGCCTGGCCTTGGACACACTGTCCTCAGCCTCCAGTAGACTGGGATACAGGACTATTCAGTAGTGCAGGATTGGGGTTGTTCTCTCTCTCTCTCTCTCTCTCTCTCTCTCTCTCTCTTGTGTGTGTGTGTGTGTGTGTGTGTGTGTGTGTGTGTGTGTGTGTGAGTTCTCTGAGGGGGCCTTCTAATTCAATGTACCAGGCTACACTGCTTGTCATCCAAAGTAAGTGGGACACATTTCAAAATATGAGTCTCGAAAGAAAAGAGCTTGACCATATGAGATCACTTCACGAGTCACCCACTGATCCACTTTCACCAGTGAATGCCAGCTTTGAGTCAGGGTAGCATTTTAGGAAGTGAGATGTATGTTCCGGCATACCACAACCAACTCTGCTAATGATTAGCTACAGGTACAACCTTTCTGCACAAAACCGTATGACCCCAAGCACCACTCATGGACCGTCTCAGACAAAGCTGAGACATTACTGTCTTCCTAGGTGGATGTTATGTAAATCTGGCAAGTTACATGCTGGTGGCTTTTTTTTTCTTTAATCACCCTTAAAAATTTCAAGTGGGCAATCTGTGTCTTCGTCCTGAACATTTAAAATCAACATGATTTTTAACTTTTTTTCCTACATATACTTTCAAAGAGGTTAAACCAAACTAGCTATTTACTTCCCCTTATCATTAATATATATGCATTTGCATATTTTATCTAAAACAGAAAAAATGCTTAAATATATACAAAATAATCAAAGATTGTATTTAACAAAAGTTTAACACCAAAGTTGGTAAGACACTAATTACTATTGAATTAATTTTCACTCATTAACTGAAATTTATAAAAAACTATTTCAGTTTGTCTCTATTATGGGCCAGCACTGCCTACACTTTCCAAGCATCTAGGGAGACAAGTATCTGTGACAGCTTGTCTCATATCACTCACTTGAGCCAACTTACTTCAGCAAGAGCCTTTCTCTCGCTCTTTTTCGTTATTATTATTTTTTTCTTAACTACCTTTGGACTAATAAACTATCTAGTAAAGTGAAAATTTAAAGAGTGTAGATAAGGGAAACCGATAAATAACTAAAATAAAAATCAGCTATTATTCTCCGAAGAGTTCCCTGGCAGGGATGTCTAAAAAACCCAGTTCTTAAGCATCTTATTTAACCAAGACATCCTTGGACCAAGCAGATTCAGGATATCTTTTTTCACACTGGAAGACTCAAACTAAGTATATGTACACTTCTTTAGAAGAACATATGAGATGATTTATTATTATCATTCAAGATGCTAAACACAATCTCATTTTATATTTTAAAGAGATTTTTAATAATAAGTAATAAGCATTTTTAAATTTGGGGTATTGATAGTCTAGCCATTGTTCTGAGAAAAGGTCAGTGATAAAAACATTTAACCATCAGCCAGGCAGCGGTGGTGCACGCTTTTAATCCCAGCACTTGGGAGGCAGAAGCAGGTGGATCTCTACCAGTTTGACGCCAGCCTGGTCTACAGAATGAGTTCTAGGACAGGCACCAAAACTACACAGAGAAACCCTATCTCAAAAAACAAAACAAAAAACAACTGTCAGTTATTTCTAGTCAAAATTTAAAGCTGGATTTTAACTGGTACATAAATATGTCTTTCATCTCTCTTATATTTTCCAAGTATCTTACTTTACAAAATAAGAGGTGGGCTCCTGTCCCATAGCAGTCAAGCTTAAAAGATCCCAAGCAAATGAGTTTAGAAAGCCGGTTTGTTAGTGCCATGTGACTGTGTAGAAGAGGAGCTGGTTCCTAGTTTTCTTATATTCTGAAAGTCAGACTTAATCATATGCATATCTGTACAAAAATACAGTCACGTGCCAATTTATTTAATTTATATGAACCTATCAAAATGAAAGAGGACTATCTATAAAACCAAGATGTTAAATACATTGTGCCCAGTGTTCCAAGAAGAAACAAGAAATGAAAGAAACGGGCCCCACCCACAGTGCAATCAGTATAGGGGTCAAATAAAACAACTATAAACTACTGAAAAAAGAGGCGAGGTCTAGGACCTGCCTGTGCTCTCAGACTGCAGCCCCTCCTTTGGAAGGGAACCTAGTGCCTGGCATAATTCAAATGAGATTGTGTCAAAAAAAAGCCAGGAAGGGAACCATCTGGGTTCTTTCAAATATCTGCACACGGCGGCTGGGACCTAGCTCAGTTAGAGTACTTGCCCAGTGTGCACAAAGCCCTGGGTTTGGTCCCTGGTCCTAATGCCACAGAAAATCAAGTGTGGTGGTGCAGACTTTTACTTCTAGCACTTGGAAGGTGGAGGCAGGAGGATCTGAAGCTCTAGGTCATCTGTTATTACATAGTGAATGAGTCCAAAGACAGGCAGGATTCTCAATTAACTAAGTAATTAAAATGAATAATCTGCATAAGCAGAAACACCTAAGTGGAAATACCTAAGATACTACACATAAATAAGTATGTTAAGTTGCTGACAGCCATAGAGAATCAATATGGCCTTAAAGTCAAGTTTGTACACTCAGATGAAGGCCTTTCATTGGTTATACAAGGGGACTTAAGGTTTTTAGTTTGTTTGTTTATTTATTTATTTATTTATTTATTTATTTATTTATTTATTTATTTTGGTTTTTCGAGTCAGAGTTTCTCTGTGTAACAGCCCTGGCTGTCCTGGAACTCACTCTGTAGACCAGGCTGGCCTCAAACTCGCAGTGTCCGCTTACCTCTGCCTCCCCAGTGCTGCGATTAAAAACGTGCACCACCACCACCACCGCCTGGCAACTTTAGTTATTAAATGCATAAATTTGGGGAAAAAATAAAACTAAGCCAAGTGTCCCTGTTTGCTAGATTCAGCAAACAGGCAGTTTACTAACAGTCTGCCATGACAACAATGGCTCTCAATTGAACCAATAAACCACGGAATGTAAACTGAATAACCAACATGAGCAAACTGACTTCTTCACTTCACCTTTACAAGACTCTCAAGGGAGGATCTTGAAGTCTATGTTTTACATTCTCTTGAGGTTCCCCATTTCTCCTGATAGCTCAGGGAAACAGACTGGGGGAGGAGGGCAATGGAGGCACATAAAAAGAATCAGCACTCGACAGTTCATGCTCTCCCCTTACTGCCTGGATGGGTAAACATTTCTTCTATTAACTATTGCTCATGGAGCCACTGACATGAACTGTGAATGGGTGCTGCAGAACTTTAATGAACAGGAAAGATGGCCACAAGCAAACTGTCAAAAAGAGAACTCAAAGCCACCCTGGTACCTTACAGTCACTCCGTCATTTTGTGAAGCCATGCTTAGTGAAACAAAGATAAATGGGTATGAACAGTCCACCAACTTCACCAAAATCGCTGAGTCAGACATGAAGAGTTGGAAAATAAAGAGTCCTTCTCTTTCAGTGAAAGCTGCTCATGCCTATAGAACTTAAGGGAGCTAGGGAAGCTGGGGACAACGTGACCTTTTCCCCTTTCAAGACTTGTCCAAAAGCAGACACACCTGTTCTCATCTCAAGGCAAAAGCCAAACTCCTGGCTCCTCAACCTTGGTCCTCACCACTACTCCATCCCATCTGTCACTCTCCCGACTCCTCCGGCCTCTCACTCTCTCCAGCCTATCTCCACATGCAGCTCAAAAGGATGTAAATACCATCAAAGAGTTCTTCCCTCCGAGAGCTTTGTGCTTCAGGATAGAAGACAGTTTCCCCTTGTGTTTTTATTGATTGGAGTTTAAGGTTGCATTAAACTTAACTTTATGCTGACATTAATTTGAATAGTATATCTAGAGCCCTGTCTTTGATAACCAGAAAAAGCAAATAAAGGAGTTAATAATAAAAGACAGACAGATGATGGAAGGATTTTTTTTTTCAATTTCAAAACTAGCCCCAAAGCTAAACATTTGCATAGCCATTTAGTTTGACTAAAACTTCCTTTAAATGTGTTTCCTTTTCAGCAGGCATATGTGAAAAGTGACCTCTTACCATTTACATATCTACCCAGAAGTCATGTGCTAGGCTTTTGCGTCATGCTG
Source organism: Peromyscus californicus insignis (assembly GCF_007827085.1). Classification (NCBI taxonomy): domain Eukaryota; kingdom Metazoa; phylum Chordata; class Mammalia; order Rodentia; family Cricetidae; genus Peromyscus; species Peromyscus californicus. The sequence goes on along the minus strand of NW_026294573.1, from coordinate 68,986,026 downwards.
TCAATTATGATAACAGCCACAATGAGAATGGCCTGAGTGTTGATAGCCTGCTTCCTGGCTTTACTGGGAAGCTTGCTGGTCATCCACTTGTGTTCTTTTCCAATTGCTTACTTCTAATGACTGGCTTTTCAATAGTTTCTATGTTTCAAGCTTTGGCTTTGTCGTTTGCCAGGACAAATATTATAAGAGGATTTCACTTCACATCTTAGTTTCTTTAAAAAATAGAAAGAAAGAAAGAAAAGAAAAGAAATCCTACAGAGGCAATTTCCTCAAAAGCTATTTTGTGTAACAAAAATCTTCAGCGTAATGAAAAGTACTTTCAAATTCTACCCAGAAAAGTGTTGAGACTATTTCAGCATAACTAGTCGATAGCTGAACTTGAAATAACAGTGTTGTACAGTCACAGGAGATGTAACTGCTGCCACTCAAGCATAAACAAAACCCACACGGTAAGTGACAAGGCACTCAGCCAACGGCTCTGGTCTCAGATAGCAGATAGTCAGGACTTCACTTTGAGACTGTGAGAACAAGTCTTATTTCTTACAATAAGAGCTTACTTGACTTAACTGTCTCATTTAAGGAAGGCAAAGCAACTTCCTATTCATTCTACCTACAATTCCCAGTCTGTATCCAGAGTCAGGGTGCAATTCAATGGCTGGTTTGTATGGTGTGGTCTCTTATGGCTATACAGGAAGTTCCTTAACCATAGACTCTTAGCTCCAATTTATAATTAATTTTTGTGGTATTGATGATTACTAAAGGTTTCTGCTGGGGTAGCAATGTTTCACCAAACTGTAATTGATGATAAATAAGCTACATTATTTTTTAATTACTAAACTTCCTATGATAGCAATTAGTCCTCAAAATGGTAAACTTTTGAGCCTTAGCACATCAAGAAGGAACTGGTGTTAATTTAACTGACTTTTCTCATAATACCCATTTGCATTAAAATTATTAGACTGGGTTATAAAATAACTTCTATCCCTGCTAAGCAAAAATCTAACATTTTGCTAGATAGTGCCCGTTTACTTTCAAGTAGATAAAATTTAGAAGGTAGGGTTGCTTCAGTGTCAACAGAAAGGAATGTGTGCAGGGAGCATGAGAGGCAGGAAGAAAGGACTTCATTGCTCTGAAAGGGAAGTCAGCGAAGGTGTCCCCAGCATTCTGAAAGTGTTCCAGATCAAGACAAGGCATTTGGCAGCAGAGAGCAGAGCCCCATTTGCTAAAGCAGGATCCCAGAGTTCTTCAAGCCACCGCACCATTTCCCGAGAGAGAAGTTAAAGCAGAGTGAAGCTCCTGCTGAGGTTCTACAATTTCGCCTATGCCAGTGGCCAATGCATTAAGTCAGTCAAGGATCCCAAAGTCAGACCAGGGCCAGGCCTTGAACAACGCCCAAGACTGTGACAGGTGATACAGGCGAGTCCTGATCAGCTACATGAGCTGACTATTGTACTTCGCAGGGAGGACTGGTATTTATGACAAGTCTGCTTTACGTGAACCTTCCTGATTTTCCATAATTAAGTGACTTTATTTTTTAAATTTAAATGCAATGTCATATGTATATTTAGGTGAAATTCCAACATCAGAAAAAAAAAAAACACAACAACTAGTATCTCAAGGCAGTTAGAAACTGGCATTAGTCAGGAATAATAATTGTAAAAAAGGAGTTCACAAATGTGTGACTACTAATAACTGTGTGTAACAAGCAACTCAGCATCAAAGGAGGTGCTTCACTATTCAAGTTTGCCAGTATGGATGAACTTTAATAGGTTACATTTCAATTGAGGAATGTCAGTGTGGTCATGGGTTACAAACAGCTGTAGTGAAAGCCTTTCTGTGGTATCATTTTGTAGGAAGGTTATTAGAAGACAGTCAAAAATATCCAATAATCTTAAATTTATTGTTAACGTAATTTATGTAAGCTATATGAAAGTTCTTTTCTAAGGGGAAAAAATAGCATGCAACAATGCACATCAATACTTCCCATAAGCTGAAAGGATAAATCTTTATAAAGCAACCCACATGAACTGAAGAATGCACCTGGTGACAATATTTATTTTTAAGGGGTCATGTATAGTAAAGGTTATGGGTAATGTTTAAAAACCCCTCCATACTAAAGCCACTGCCTTTCTAATTTTGAATTTCTCCTAGCTAATATAAAATGATTGATCACTTTTATTTCATGTACCCCTTGATTTTCCTTTGCATTCATCATTGAGTGCTTTAAACCAAATGCATTTAGGAGCTGCCCTTAGAAGAGTGGTCTCTTTTAAATCTTCGTAAAGTAATGAGAGGACACAGTAAATCAATCTCATTTCTGCTGGAGGAAGAATAACCTTTACTGAAGTCATTTAAACTATTTCGCTCTCTCCATTCCTGTAGAGTGAATATGCAGCTTCATCTCTACTGTTCTTAATTTGAAAGGATAAAGAGAATAGATTTTAACTGGTGCTCCAGTTAAGTGATATGCTTACATCATACGATATACATTTATGTTGTTTTATTCATGTCTCAAAATCATAGTTCATTATGAATTTGGCAAACTGAGTTCCTTCAAATCAAAATTTCATTACATAGATAAATTATCTATCTGCTCAGTATTTAAAAAATTTAACTGTGGAGTATATGGCTTTTTGCTTCCAAGAATTAATATATACCATATATTCATAAATAGCAAACACATTTGAACTCAGAAAATATATTCACATTGTAAGTGGTCTTTACTCAACACTACCCACTTAAATAGCAAATGTCAGACTTTATAAGAAAGTGTTGTATACATTCCTCAGATTAGAAGATGCCCAGATTTCTGCCCACAGTTGAGGTCCAGGTTTTCACTGTGCCAAGATTTCTTGATGCATCTTTAGACAATGTTAAGAGAGAGGTAAGTTTGGTATGAATGAACTTTTGTGACTGTCATTACAGGAGACCCTGACATTAATCTTAATTGATACAAACTAAAGCTGCCCTGGGCTAGGTTAAGGAAATAGGACAACTGTTTCTCAGTGCATGGGATTGGTTGTAATATTCTAAATGTGTTTGGAGCTAAAGGTTAAATAACAGAGGCATGTTTTTTGAATTAAAAATTAACTGGAAATTAGGGAGGTGTCATAAAGAATAATGGCAAGTCCTGTGACAAAAATATTTCTGAAAAAAAGTATGATTTTTTTTAAAAAAACAAGTTTCCAAAACCTATAAATCCTGCATATGTTTAAAAAACACAATGAACACATACATTTGTTAAATAGAACCATAGTAGTTATAACACATCCATATTATAGCAATTTTAGAGGTGAAAAAAAGCAACATTCCAGAGAATTATGTTGAAGCCATTGGCTGGCAAAGCCACTAATTATTATTTGGTATTTCCATAACTATATACAGATGTCTTCAGTCAGTTCTCTTGTGTTCTGTTTTGTTATTTTAACCTTGCAAAATGTCAAGTATCTTGAATGAGCTATCATCTTTATGGCTTTCTCTGAACTCTGCATGTGGTGACTTCTACTATACACAGTCTATCACCTTGGCCTGAGAAAGGGAAGCCCTGGAGAACAGTAAGCAAAAACCAGATAGGCCATTCTAGAACTGAGTAAGTAGGCACAAGTAACTTCACATGTTTGGTACATATATAAACCTCATATAAACACATAGACAACTTGGTGTTTATTCCCAGCTCTGTCTTATGTACTGTGGTCTACTTTTCTTATGTAATGTTTTACATACTGTTAACTTCAAACTGCTCTGTATCCAAACTTAAGAACAGCAAACATATGCCTCATAAAATACACTTCAATTCTGAAGTGCTTAGAACTATTTCTGTGACCCTATAACTAGAATCATGGGATTTCTACGTTGGTGTTGTGCATACTTTAGACTCGGGCTAATTTGTTTATAAGCCACCATTAATCCTGGCTGTAGTTTTTCACAGTTTGGGTAAACACTTCATTTGCATTAAATTTACAGCATTAATGAGATGTGAAATTTAAAATGCTACTTGAAACATAAATGATGTAAGAAGGCAGAATCACCCCCCCACACACAAAAAAAAGTGTTTTATTGCATCTGAAATCAGTGAAGCAATTTAAATGTATTGGAGTAGGAATAATGTTTCGCCTGTGAGCTCAATGTTAGAGCACATCCTCCTCCTGGACTGAATATAAAGGAGGAGTGAAACATCTGGAGAAAACAAAATTGCTTCAAACACAAACTATGTACTGACTCTAGCTGGCTCTCGAACTGGTTTCCCATGTCAGCGTTTAAAAGCCACATTGGCTAGTGAGTTCTCAATATCCAGTAAGACAGAACAATACAGTCTAGCTGGAACACAACACGTGTCTGTGGGTACTGTCACTGTGTGCTTTGAAGATGGGAGAGGCTGCGAGCCAGTTTCAGAAACTTCAGATAGGTGAGAAGCAGAGGATAAATGAGAAAAAAATTTGGAAAACAAAATGATCAATTTTGGTCTCAGAAGCCCCGTGAGCCCCATCCTGAATCCAGATCTGAGAGGCAACATGGAGAAAAGCGCCGAAGCAAAGCGTGGCTCCCCCATTCCACCTGGGTGACATGTGCCCACCTGTTGCTGATGCAGGAAGGATGGGTCTCTTGGGTTTAGTCCCACATATCGACTGGCTTGAGATGTGCCTGAGGCTGTGTAGGCTGATTAAGGAAGAACAAAAACAAAGATAAAAATTGTGAACTGTCAGAATGAACACCCTGTCCATGTATAAGAAACCCAGAGAAGTGGGAGCTACTACCAAAATGGTGTCTCCATTTCTCTTCTCTTTTGTCCGAGTGAATAGTAAATAACAGAAAAGAAATGGCCATTGAATTCAAATCAACTACTCCCCCCTTAAAAAAAAAAAACCCTATGCAATGAACCATAACCTATGCGTTGGTGTGGGTGTCCTCACTGTGTGCTGTGGTATCCTCACTGTGTGCTGTGGCTGCAGGGACTGCCTAGATGCTGAGACTCGGCTGTACTGAAGACTTTCTTCACAGACACATCTTTCCCCTTCGTCTAATGGAATAATCAAGGATGACTGCCTGCGGTTCTAAATGTGAAAGTGGACGAAGTGACAGGGAATGTGACCACTTTTAATGACAGGGTTAAGCAGACGTGCTTGACGAGTATGAGATGAAAACAAAAATGTTTTACTTAAATGTGTACCCAAACAAATAAAAAAAATAATAAATCCACTAATACTTTTCTTAAAGAGGGGCCCAGTTGCATTACATCACATACAGTGAGTTAGCTCCATCTTCTATCTAATATGAGGAATGTCCCCCAGCTTGGTAGAAACATTTCTGACAAAAACAAAAAAAAACAAAAAAACAAAACCCTTCATTTTCTGTTAGTGTAAAAACAACTATCACTTGCTTGTGATTGGCCAGGGAGGAACTCATGGTACCTATTACATACTTGGTCACCAGGTAGCATAGATGTGGGTGACTGTTCTTTACATTGCTGTGGTCTAGTTTACAACTGCTTTTTGTGCAAGTGTTTTTCTGGTGGGGTGAACTTTCCACAGAAATATTCTCATTTCTAAATCTGCCTTTTACAAGGAAAAGAAGAACCAAGCCTACTCCTCCATCTCTGATTGAACAGAGAAACCGAGTCTGTACCATGTTACACTAGGAAGTCTGAAAAGGGTCAAAATCATTATAATTAATTAGGAATTCAGACACTGGCTTTAAATAGGCTAGCTTTAAAAAAACAACAACAATATATTAATTTTTCATGTTCACTTTAAAAATGCATTATTTAAACTTGGAGACTTTTAGGTCAAGTTTTTAAAACACTGAGGATGCTCACAGGTTATGTTCTAATTCCTGCTAAATAAGGAAAGGGTGGCCATTAGCAGCCAGTATTTTCCACTCATCACTAGGCCTCGAGAATTCAATACACAGGCTGGGAAGTGAGAGAGGAGCACTATATTTTTTTTATGTAGAAGTGGAGAAAGAGCTCGTGAAGCCAACTTTATATAAGCTAGATATTCCTTTAGAATATTTTAGAAATTTTACTAGTCAAATCAGATCTCTTTTGGACAAGTAATTCATTATCAAACAGACTGAAAGCATACGCGTGAAAGGGCTGTGGTTATCTGGACTGGATCCTCCCCTGAATTTGATGCATGGGTGTTAGCATAAAAGTAGGCACCAAAAGTTCCTGGAACTTTGGTTTTGATCATTTATCCTGAGGTAGTTCTTTGACTACCTTTTAAAATCATATTTTTATGTGCTTTTATTTAAACTTTGTCATGGTTCAAAGATGCTGTGATGTTCACTTTAAAAGTATGCATATAGTGTCTTAGTGACTGTAATATGCACAGAAAACAACTAGAAGAAGAGTCTCACCCATTTTTGCATTCAGGGAAGTGCTCACAGTGACTATTTGCCAGTGAGCTAATTACCAAGCATCACTGATTAGTGATGTACATTCCAAGCCTATCTGGACTTACTAGTTTATAGGGCTCATGAATCCTGCTAAATAAATGCTGAGTATTCACTGTGAACTTAAGGTATTGTCCTTTTTTTTTTTCTTGGAAAGTGTCTTTATATGTTTTTAGAAGTAATTAATTAAAAAAAAAGAATGTCTTTCCAATGGCTGCGAGAAAAGAGAGAGAGTAAGAGCCGGTGATATCTCTGATGGTGTAATTCCACAAGGGAGTTTCCAGAGCACAAGGGATTTGTTTGCTCTATGCAAGAAAAACCATCAGAATATAAACCCATCATGGTGATGGCACATGCTGGTGCCTCCCAGATGAAACCTCATCAGTTGTCCATCTGTGCACATCAGCGCCCTTTAGGAAGCTAGTAGTTTGGGTGAAGCCAATTGAAAATGCATTCCTTATCTAATTCTGACGTGCTATATGATGACTTGGCTTACTGGTGTATGCTACATAATGATACTACCTACATATGACATTTACAATGCTATAGCCATGCTAACGAGCATACTATCTGACTATAATGTAATAGCCAAAACAACCGAAAGATTTAAAGAAAAAGTTGTAGATCATGACAGTGTCGGTACCTTACATGTATCTAATCCTATGCTTCACAGTGTCCTTGCCTGCACAGCACAATGTGTGACTGCTTCTCACAATGACATAACCTACAGTGAGGTAAACATGTAATTATCTTGCAGAGGCACTGATTCCATTCGCTTGGGGCAGGGGGTTGATTTCTAGAAATACTTCAATAAGTAATAATTATCTAATCTCTCTTTTGGTGATGTAAAACCTTTGTATACTGTGTTGTGTTATCAGTGTAATTTCAATGTCTACCTTGAACAAGCAGGCATGAGTTATTACTTTTGTTGTGGCTGTTGGCTAAAAAAAAATAAAATAAAAAAATAAAAAATCATGTTTCTCCCTTGTCAAATACGATGCACTAATGGAAATTTGATAAGAGAGAGCATGTGACAGCTGGGCCACATCCATGCCTGCTAGCTCCACTTAAATGAGAAATCTCCATCTGCTCAGGTAGCCGGAAAAGTCCCCGTGTGTTCCACCTTGGATCAGGTATCCAATGGTGCCTTGGATGGACATTTCTCATTTCCTACAGAAATACTTACTGGATGCTGTGGGTGAAGCTGCCTCACCTTCAGGGGATGTAGTGATGGGTTTAGTGTCTGTCATGGTCAGAGTCACAGGTCGCACTGCACTGGGATGGGGAGAGGGTGCCAGGACAGGAGTGAAATGGCCAGGCACTTTCCCTACTACTTGACCACTGCTGTTAGGCTACAAAACAAAAACAGAACGCCGGGTGAAGCAATCCGAAAGGCAGACATCCTGTCTAACAACTCCACTCAGTACGCGCACGTGGGTTCTGCACAGCGTGGAGAGCGGCCGCCGTGCAGGCCCTCTCTCGCCGGCACTGGGAGCCAGTCAACAGTTAGTAGTAAGAAGCAGCAGCAACGGTATCTAAAGGAAGCTTTTGACCATTAATGCGCTTTGCACAGGTGATTTCCTCTTTCCAACACCCCTACATGTTCAGCCGACCTGAGCCTCTCATGTAGTCGGCCAGAAAACCCACATGGACTGAGACTGATGCCTAGCTAAAGCTAAAATGGAATTCCTTTCTGAATTCTCTACAGTAAGAATCCAGCAATCCTACGTTCTGCTCCTTATTCTCAGTTTATTTCTCAGTTCAATATTTTCCTACTAAACAATGGTATCACTGACATAAGGATACAAGAATGTCAAGGATAGGAAACATATCCAACACTGTATAGTTTCCTTCATTCACAGTCAATAATCCATTCTTCTGCATATAAGCTCTAGCTTCCTCTCACACACAGACACACATATCAGGCAATTTAGACTCTAGGGTACCCAGTCTGCTTCCAATCATTTACTAACACAAGCAGATAGAATGAGATTGAGAGCATCTAAGATTTCCGATACACACAGAGTTATAAACTGCAGAAGTCAGACATTATGCTTAGAAATAAAACATCCTCCAAAGAAAAGGACTATGAGGCACCAAAGTGGACGTGAGGAGCATCAGTTGCACACTGCTGTGTGTTACTCTCCGATCACTGTGCATGAGGAGCGGCATAGATGTCTGTGAGAGTTAATGACTAAAACCCCCTGTCCAGTTTCGGAAAAGACGCTATTTCTTGAGTTTTGACCACTCGATAGAGAAATAGTTGCTGTGGTAGAAGGCAAAACCCTAAGGATATACTGTCTGAAGAAAGCCTGGGCTATATTATCCCAGATAAAGAATGCTATTTTTGATTATACTCATGGAACAGTTCTTCACTACATGGCCTTTTATAATAATTTTCTGGGAAGTATTCTCCACAAATATACGGTCTTTATAATTCCAACTTCCCAAAGCAAAGAAATCAATGAAACAATATGTATCTAAATACCCGCCTATAATTTAAACTGGATATTTCTTTAGAGAAAGATAGCTAATAGCACTTAAATATTTTGACTTCGAGGCATGGATTGAGTCTTTGGGTGGGTTACAGAGAGACTACTTCCTCTATTTTATTTTTTAAAACTGACTTTGACTATCCTGGCTATTCATCATGGGTAATTTTAATTAAGTATTTAACTCTATGTCAGGAAAATAAACTGGAGTTTTCCTTGATGGAAACCTATGGGAGAATTATATCTTTAAACCAATTTTATTCAAAATATTCCACTGAATAGCACGACTGTCTCACTATAATTGGTGCAGCAGTAATGGAATTAATCTCCAAATTGCTGTGGGGAGGAGAAGACATTTTAGTTGCTTAAGAATCCAGATCAGCATGGTGCTGACTGAGGCTGGGAAGCAGCAGCCAGGACCAGGACCACAGGGCTTGAGGACCACTACTCACTCCCCTCTCCAGCACTGGAAGACGCAGGGCAACAGTCCTACTCTGAAATGCAAATTAACTGGCTTTGAGTTTGGAATTAAACATCAAAGCAGATATAATGTTCCTTAAAACAAAACAAAACAAAAATTTCTGCCATTCGCTATAAAGACACATTTTTCTTTCTAGGTCAGTGGTAGTTTATTTCTTTAAATAGGCATTATCAACTTCTGGCTATGGGAAAATTGTAAATGACTGCTTTGTGTATGTCTTGGAAAGAAGAAAGCTCTCATTTTCACACTGGTGGTACAATCAATGGCAAAAGTGCTTCTGCATAATGTTCACCAAAACAGTCCATACCTACCTGGAGCAGGAGTCAAATGGTAAGGATCTCAAGGAAATGCTGCCACAGGAGATAAGCTTGTGCAGTGTATACTTTGTCTACAGGAATTGAATGGCTATGAACGGACAGGTGTTCTCCCATTCAAAAGTAGGAAAGGAGACAAAGGAGAGCACCCAAGTCCATGCAGACCCTTCTAAAACACCAGGGCAAAAGGAAGGTTACACTTCAGTTTTCTACCAGTGTAAACAAGTGAAGCTAGGTTCTAAAGCGTCTACCTCTCCAGCTGCTGTGGGATACATAGAAGGGTGTCTTGTGTGAGGATGAACGGCACTGGCAATGCACTATCCTATTTACTACACTCCTCCCAGTATATAAAACTCTGAAATTTTCTTTTTGCTTTTGGCTTTCAACTGAGATGGGAACAGGATGCTGCTCTAGAAGCTGGACATTTACTTTGAAAACATACAGGAAAAACTGTGACAAAAGAGGCAGATTATCACCTAATATGCACTCTTAACTTATAAAGAAATCGAAATATATGTAAAACAAGCACTGAATAATTAAAGAAATGCGTAACACTAAGGGCCTGATTTTAATTTGCATAATTTTCCCCTTAACAGTGCCTAATTAAGACATCAGTTTTAAAAAAAAAATCCAATGGAACTCTAAGATTTTCCACACTGAATTAACGTTAAGGACTTTTAATGGATGTCTTAATTAGACTTTGTTATTCATGGAAATTCTACACAAATTAAAATCAGACCTTGTGTGCACAGTTCCCAGATGAGTCTAGCAAAATACTCTATGGAACAGAGACTTTTGAATCCATACTCTGAGAACAAATTTCATTTCTAAACTGGTACCCTAAGATCTTACTCTTACTTGTCTTTAGTCTCATCATCATTATACCACATGGACATTTTTTTCTAAAGCACAAATAGATGTTTAACTCCCAAATGTTAATACTTAGTTTCATATATTAGTTAGTGAAACTAAAAGCAAAGGTAACTTTCTAAGTCACACAAAGGGTACAGCATGTTATGTTTAAAATAAAACATCCAGAAAGGACCATTCTGCTTCATTTAACAAGTTAACACAAAAGTTGTTTTTCCCCCATGAACTTTATAACTGATACATATACTCATGTACTCTAATTTTAGTACAATTTAACAGTGGTATCATAAAATGTTGTATACATTTCTCAAAGTCTTAAAAAGTTTTTAGAAGTGGACAGGAGTTTTTGAGATAAAACAGCAAAGCCTGATACTAGACCATAAGATCAAAATGACATTAGAGACCTGGATACTATAACTACTGATAGACTCATTATTGGCACAAAGACCATCTACTTGGCTGTGCAAAATCCTCCTGTGAGAAACCCCTATGCCAGAAGAAACCAAGCATCTAGAGTGAGAAATGCACAAGAGTTACTGTACTTATACAACAAATCCCTAAGACCACTGCATGATGTTCAGAGAGACTGAGATAAATGACTATATGATTTATATATATATATATATATATATATATATATATATATATATATAGAGAGAGAGAGAGAGAGAGAGAGAGAGAGAGAGATACATAGATACATACATACATACAGATCGATAGAGACAGAGAGACAGAGACAGAAAGAGCTAGAAATGCCACTCATTATTAAACGTAAGTCATGTCTCTGCAGAATCAAGAGTCATCAAAGGCTGCTGAAAATGTTTACATTACCAAAGCTGATTTTAGTGCCGAATAACTGGCCTATAAATACAGCTGTAAGTTCTTTTGTGGGTGTTTATTTTAGCACATACCTTTCTCCTGCCTGGAATAAGCACTTTGTCTCTTTGTCAAACCAGGTAGTTCAGAGGTGTGAACTTCAGCTTAGAGTTTTTTTGGCAATGAGCATTCTGCATAAACTTTCTTTCAATCAATGGAAATCCAAAAACATTAAACCCAAAACATCTTCACAAATGTATCCCTTTGGGGCAACACACTTCCTACCTGTCATTCAGCCACCTTTAAATAAAAAAAAAAAAATGCATTGAGTCACCAAGAAACTTTCTGAAGACAGATTGGAAGGCTTGATGTTCCAGACATACTTTCTGACTAACCTTGTGCCTTAGAGCTAGGCCTGTCCCACGCCCCTAGGCTCTATGTTTATTTTGTTTTCTCTTATTTTTACCTGGCTGGTTTGAGGACTGGATGGGTCATAAGAAGGGACATAGTTCTTCAGAGTATCCTGAGGATTCAGGTGGGGAGGATATCTGATCGTTGGATGAGAAAAGTAGCTTGATGGGGCTGGAGGAAGGATAGCTTGCGTTGGAAATGGCAACGGTGAGGGTGGAGGTGGAGTTCGAGTGGAGATGACTGCAGAACACAAAAGAAAAACACAAAGACTGGCTGGTCAGCAGACTGTCTTCCTGCTTCATTCACCCAGTGCTAGAAAACGGGAGCCTGCTCATTCACTCGTTCCCATAGTTACATCAACTATCTTCCCCGTTGTTTTCCCGATGCAAGCACCACTAAGGACAGACATACGGACACAACTCCACCCTACATAAAAACCCATCTTCTTGCCAGACCCAAGAACAACTTTTAGAGAAAGTTCTCTTGTACAACTTATGGTAGAACTAGACAAAGTAATTTCTTGAGTAAGTTCCTTTCCATTCAAGATATATTCCTCGATAACAAGTCTTTCTCTCCCTAAATCTGGACCAAGTTACAGCATTAATTAGGAAGAAAAAGAGCCACAATTTTCTACTATAACTCAAAATAGAAATGTAATTCAATTTCAAATAAACCATCTCCCTACACAACCTAGTTGACAGTTGTTTAAAATGAAAAGCCAACAATTAACAGACAAAAATGTCAGGTCATGAATAATGAATGATCTGCTCACTGTGTAAATACTCTTGAACATTAGCACATGGGACTGGACTCTTCCTCCTAATGAAGATGACTCCTTTCAAAACCAAAAGATCTTTAATCTATGGCTATTTTTATTCTGACTCCAGCTGACACTATACTGAAGTTCAAAGGTATTGTCGAGGTAGGATCAAGAATAAAACCCACAAAAATGTTCATTTAAATTTTATATAGGTAAACATATTAATTTACCCACGTATTTTACAATAATATGTTCTAGTGACAGAAAGAGGTACTATATGTGTTGTAGATAATATTCAATGGTAGCTTTGTACAACAGTATGATCATAATGTTTAGTTTTGAAAAATAACTTTTAAATCTTAAATATGGAGAAAGAATATTTTAGCCAATATCTCTCTAAGGTTGCTGGAAATAATTACATAATTACTAATTAAGACAACAATATATAGAAGTAAAGATTAAATCTCCATTGTTTTGATACTTTAATTGAAGTCATATGAAAATACAAAATAGTGATTCATGTTTTAGGAACCAATGTGAAAACTAAGTTCTCTTCATGACTACAAGTGAAGACTGTCTATAATGATCATCTTCAACTTGGTAATTATGGGAAAAAGAGAGAGGGGAGAGGGAGAGAGCTTTAAGAGGCATTGCTATTTTCCTCAAAGAAAGCACTCAGGATATAAAAATTTAGGAACGCATACTGGAGAAGCACAAATTTAGTTTGACAAGTCTAGGAGACTGGTCCTCAGAACCTGAAGAGTGTGACAACAGAATACATGGTTTAAACCTTTTCCCTGTGTAATCCTTCTACTGGACACACTGTGGATAACAACTGTACATTTCTTACAACAGAAGTCCTACAAGTATTTCTTTAAGCTATACACCTACTTGAAGCATAATTTAAGGAAATACAGACAGATGTTTATTGAAAATTGAGCTTTTTTTTTTTTTTGGTTTTTTGAGACAGGGTTTCTCCATGTAGTTTTGGTGCCTGTCCTGGACCTCACTCTGTAGGCCAGGCTGGCCTGGAACTCACAGAGATCCTCCAGGATCTGCCTCCTGAGTGCTGGGATTAAAGGTGTGTGCCACCGCCACCCGGCTGAAAATCAGACATCTTTTTAACTTTTGCTGTTAAAAAAAAACTTAAGGTTTTGTTGTTGTTTGTTTTTTAACCCAAAGTCAAGACCTCATGCACACTAGTAGGCAAATGCTTTCTACCAATAACTACACCCAAAGTCCTAAGTGATGAAGTGATCTTAACCTCATCTCAGTTTAACTATGGATGTTGTTCACATGTGTACATAATCCCCTGTGAGACACACAGGTGGCTCCACCTTGGCCTCTGAGTTTGAACTCATTGGTCCTAGCAGTTTTGAAAAAAAAAAATCTCCTTTCAACAGAACCAGAACAACTCGAGTTTGAGTTCAAGTCTCTGGGTAGTTGAGGAACTGTAGTGGGCTTGAAACAGGCAGGTAGGATTTTATATTTCAAAATGAAAGCAAAAATGGCTACTTTATGGACAAAAGCCTTTTTAATCCTTTGAAAAGGACAGAAAAGTAAATTACACAACAAAAATGTCTTCCTTCATTTTGAGAGAAAACATATGTGTGATATTTTTCTTGCATTATTTCAAATTCTTCCTACTTGTATTTCTTCCTCTAGTCTGACTCCTTCTAGCATTATCTTTATAGTTCCATGCCAAAGGCTTTTTAAAAATTTCATTGCAATTGTGTAAATTCTCTGCTAAAATACCTGTAAGTGACTTCCTATTGTCTCTATAATAGAGTCCCAGAAATTTCACAGATACATGTGGGTCCTCCTGTGTCTCAGACTCCATTCCTGGATCACTGGCCATACTAGAACTTGTAGGTACTTGGCCACATGGCAATTCCTTGCCGTAGTGACCACACTATATTGGAATCTATTGTCACCTCTGCCTGGAACAGGCATCCTGCTGACTCACTGTTTTTTCTTGGGCTAATCCACCCTTCAAACTTAGATCAAAACGTATTTCTTTGAGGCATCGACACCTCCACCAAGAATCTGGTCCTTTTGAGATTATATGCTTGGCCAGGGATGGGTCCACTGACACCTACTATATCATAAGTGCTTTAAGAACCAAACCTTGGGGGTTGGAGAGATGGCTCAGAGGTTAAGAGCACTGACTGTTCTTCCAGAGGTCCTGAGTTCAATTCCCAGCAACCACATGGTGGCTCACAACCATCTAGAATGAGATCTGGTGCCCTCTTCTGGCCTGCAGGCTGAACACTCACTGCATACATAATAAATAAATAAATCTTAAAAAAAAAAAAAAAAAAAAAAAAAAAAGAACCAAACCTTTTGCCTTGACCAAGGTTCCTACCACAGGTGGGTACCTATTAAGTATACTTATTGTAAATATGACTGCTATTTTAGATATTTAAGTATTTGATAGAAAACCAAAATGTAAAGCTCATTATAGAGGCTTCATGTTTCATTATACTAAAAATGTCATTTAATTATTTAAACTATTAGAAGTATGAATTCTTAATCAGGTGTCATAATGCAGAAGCCATGACCTGGAAATTAATTGTGGCCAAAGATGCAACATCTATGAAATGGTTACTGATTTTTTTCCAGTTAGCTCAGAAGATCAAACAACTAATATGAAAATTCTTATATCACTGTAATTTTTATATTCCTATCTCAGTTTCATAATTTCATTAATGATAACAACTAAGATCATGAGTTTTTAAACAAAGCAACAACAAACCTCCTGTTACAATAAATGAGTGAAGATTAAAAAACTAGATTCAGTAGGATAAGGGTCATCTAACTACAAATTAGAAGTAGTAAGATTATCATTATAAATAGAGTAATAAATAAAACTATCAAACCACTACTCTCTAGGAGGCTTAAAAGTAATAGGTACCCAGTATACAATATTGACTACTAATTGAATATTCTTTCTTAATTGAACTATTAGATGTATCATGTATCCTACACAGAAATATGTATGCATATAGAACATCTGGCATGTATTTTCTTGTTAATTTTACTTCCAAGTAAGTAACTACTTATCTATGGATAGAACATACCATCTATGGCCCGAATGTCTATATTCTTAGTTCTTATGGAAAAAAAAACCCTAAACTCATCAATATACTTGGAATTCCATCTTTCTCTAGCAGAATATACAAAACTGGGGCCTTTCTTGGGGTTCAAGTTAAGATAAATATATACCCCATTTTTGAAAGCTCTTGTGATTAAAATTCTATAATATTAAATATTTTCTCATAAACTGGTAAGAAAAAATATTTTGTTCATTAGCAACCCTCCCTGTTGGGTGGAGAGGATATAGTCACCATAGCAACGATGATAAACTTCCCCTCCACCCTTAAGTGTTTGCTGTGTGGACAAGAGGAAGGCCTTTCCTCTCAGCTTGAAACTCCTCACCACTGTGCGCGACTCCAGGTATTCCGGGATGGTGGTGCTGGGGGAAAGTGCTCAATCTTGGGGAAGAATCCTGTGGAGATGTAGAGCTAAATAGTGGTTTCTCGGGCTTCTTCATTGTAGTTGGAGAAGACATATCTGCAAAGAAAAAAGGGACAAGTTCAAGCTGCCTGGCCTTCTCAAGCAATGAGGTTCATGTCAACATAACAGCTCGTTTCCCAATTCTTTTGCTCTCACCCATTTAGAAAAAAATCTATATACAAGGTCAAAGACCCAGCCAGGCTAGAGCTGTAAAACATCTTTTAGAAACTTGCTCTGCGGAAGCTAACCCAAAGCATCATTAAAGAAACCCAGAACTGAAAACCCTCAGGCTGTAGACTTGAAGGCCTTCTGTAGCCCAGTACTGACTGACTTCTTTGATTTCCATGATTCAGGGCTATCTTTTGACCTGATGGCTACATTGTGGAAAAAACTAGGGCATGACAGGTGCTAGTATACGAAAACAATCCCTGACTTAACATCTTTTACAGAAAACTTACTTTCTTGTTTAGCAAAAAAATAATAATAATAATACATTCCTTAACCTGCTCATTCTACAAATATTTATCAGGTTCCTCTATTTTCCTAATAAATATGGATATTAAGATAAGTAAAAAGTAATTCCTGACAGGGACATTTGCTGTTAGCAAAGAGGAAAATGCTGTGGAAAAGGCTGTCACCAGTGGAGAGGAAGTGCATGGGCTAAGAGCAGAGACACTGTGGCATTTGCTCTTATATTCCCAGCCTTTGTAGGCAGAGCGCTGCTCTCCTCTGCCTGACCAGGTTTAGGAAGGAAGCCCCCATGTTAGTGCCATTTTAAAAATGTACATGGGGATAAGAGGTGAACAAAAAAAGTATTCCAAAGTGGTGGGACAGCAGAAAATACTTAAGTAGTTCAAGTGATCTATGAAGATGGGAGGTAGGCACCGGGAAGGACACATGGCTGCAAATCTGGGTTTGAAGTACTCATGTCTGAAGGTTACATGGGGGGCAACATATAACCAGAGACAGTTTAGATGGAGCATACCCTCCAGAAATTAAGTCAAGGGTAGAATATCTACAGTGGACTCATGACGGAGGCCCACTTAAAAAGACACATGATTCATGATTAATATATTCATTTCACAAGTAGGTATTAGAGGCCTAATTTATGCCTGAAATGACCCAGTGTCTGGGGATACAACTGAGAACTGGATTTACTCCCTGCTTTTATAAGCTAAACATCTAGTGAGGGGATATAAAGAAGTAAAAAGGAATTATAAAATACTGTAAACCAAGCCATGAAAGAAGTGTTCACGGTTTTATCCATGTACTCCGTAAATACTAAACATTACCAAAATATAGACGGTGCAAGATGGAAATAAAAGTGGGACAGCCTAATGCAACGGATAAGTGAACAGAATCGAAGCAGCTGAATTAATGATGGTTGTGAAAGGTCATCATCTCGAGTCACTATGGGATTGCATTGTATCACGCAACATGTCTGACCAGAATATCCAGCAGGCACCTCTGATTGGTTAGGAAGATGACTCAGATTTAACATCTCAAGTAATGCTCATTTTTATGGAGGCTTATAAATTTATATTAAAATGCTCTAACAATAACACAACCTATAAAATTTGTATTTTATCATCAAAAATTTTAACTGTGTGCACAGTAGACAGAATAATAATGGATTTCTTATACCCAGCAGCCAACTTCAGCCATTATCCACTCAGAATCTCACTCACATTTCCGTTCCCTGCATTACTTTTGAAGCAAATTTACTGTCATATAATTTCACCTCTAATTTTTCTGTATGCATATTTAGAAGAAAAGAACTCTATCTGTTAAAAGAAAACCCACTAAAACTTTAGTATGACATTAAAAAATATGACCTGTATTTTTATTCACAATGTTCTGAAATAAGAAAAGGCTTCCCAGTGTCATTAATGTGAGAGACTAGTGGCCATTTTTTTTTTTTTCACCATTTGAAAAATCACCTGAGTTCTGGTAAAGGCATCCAATAAAATTGAGTATGTGTTTTGAGCATGCTGGCACTTAAGGAAGAGACATGCTCCTGGAGGCAATGGACAGCAGAAGGCAAAAACCACACTTCTGACAAATGGGTGGCCACTGATCTATTAGACTTCAGTTTTTTATACAGTTCTCAAAGAGAGAAAAAGAAAAAAAAGTTGTTCATGAAGGCTACCACAAAGGGGTGAGGGGCAGAATTTAAATGCAAGGTTAAAAAAAAAAAAAAGGAAATAGAAGCTCATTTCAGCTTAAGTTTATCTTCAAAATATCCAAGACAATACTGAGCTTCACCCAAGAACTACCTGACATTGAGAGGAATGATTCAGTACTGGGTTTTGCCTACTGAAAGCTGAACTGAGACATACAAATTGTTAGAAGAGAAGGAGCCTCCTTTTCGCTCCTTATGATAGATAATACAATGTTTCCATTTCAAAGCGTTTTAAACTTTTTAAAAAGACTGACTTTTGCCGGGCAGTAATGGCACACGCCTTTAAACCCAGCACTTGGGAGGCAGAGGCAGGAGGATCTCTGTGAGTTCGAGGCCAGCCTGGTCTACAGAATGAGTTTCAGGACAGCCAGGACTGTTACACTGAGAAACTCTGTCTCAAAAAACAAACAAACAAAACAAAAGCTTGACTTTTTTAATGTGTGTGAGCATTTTGCCTGCACGTATGTATGTATCACATGTATTCTAGTGGACTGTCAGGTCAGGGGATGGCACCGGGTCCCTGAAAACTGGAGTTACAGAGAGCAGCAAGCACGATGTGAGTGGGGAAACGAATCTGGGTCCTCTGCAAGAGCAACGAGTAAGCTTAACAGCTGAGCCATCGCTCCAGTCCCCACTTCAAATGTTTAATGAGTGGTGGTTTAAAAAAGACAGTAACTGGCAGGGCAGCGGTGGTGCACGTCTTTAATCCCAGCACTCGGGAGGTAGAGCCAGGAGGATCCAGGCCAGCCTGGTCTACAGAGTGAGATCCAGGACAGGCACCAAAACTACACAGAGAAACCCTGTCTCAATAAACCAAAAAATAAAAATAAAAAAATAAAAAATAAAAAGACAGTAACTTATTAGTGACTCTTACATTTACTTCTGTCTACAAGTAAATTTAAAACAAAAAAAAATCAAAGAACTGGAGCTATGTAAATTGGGTTTTCCAAATCTTCCTACAATGGGTGGTAAAGTGCCACACAAGCCATGGAAAAAGGTGACATTCACAGCACACTCGGAAGCAGAGCAGAGTCATGCTGGCTGCATCACTTCCAAAGAACAAGAGCCTAAAAAACTACAACCATCAGAATGCTCACCAAACAGAGCCAAACTCACAGGAGTCGCTTTTCATGAAGGAACAAGTCAAATATCATTCGTATTAAAGCTTAAGATTATGAGTGATTTTGTCATTTTTCACTTATATAATTTAAACTTTTTCTTAGACAAAATAGTGCCCTTAGCTTTTGTGAGTAGTTGTTAGATGTCTACTTTGGGGCGGGAGTAGCGGGGCCGGGGGTCTTTTAGACACGTGTCTAATGATAGCAGTCTTTTCATATGAAGAACACGGGATTTCAGTGGAGACACAGCAGGAACAGAGTGGTAAGGGCTGCCCACAAGGTAACAAAAACTATAAGCTATCTTCTGTTTAACCACAAAATAGCTCAATAAAAACAAGAGTGAGAAACTGCACCTGACACTTTCTTGACTTTAGAAAGAACAGGAGAGTATTAGAATGGAGCTTCATTTCTTCATCTTCCCATTAAGTGAAATTAATTCTGGGCCCATTAATCAATAAAGAAATACTGCTGTGTGGCATGGGAAGGGCACTATGCTGAGCACTAAGAGTCACAAAAGTGAATTCCTCTCAAAGGAAAACACAACTCTGTGGGCTGAGGGGAAATAAAAAGGCAATTATGCGGGGAAATCAGGGCTGAGTTTCTAGACATTACATTTTAACCCCGAATCTAACTTGTATTGTTTTGGTTTTAATTTTATTTTGAAAGTCTGTAGTCTAATAGACTTCCAACCTAAGAATGACATCATTTCTATTTTTAATGCACTCATATACCATATGAAAATGTTTGGGGACTGAAAATATGAAAGAGATGGCTTTGAGTGGCCTTTTTGTCAAGAAAAACAAATGCTGAGCATTTTGCAACCTACTGCTCCTCAAGAGTGAAGAATAATACATAAAAAGATTAAATTGAAAATTAGTTGAATGACAAAGCTGGGCAATGTATAAATATATAATAAGTTGAATGATAATACATACATAATAAAGGGTAAGTTGAATAATGCATAAGATAAAGCCACTGAAGAGAAAGAAAGACAGTGAGACAAGAAGTAGCTGGTAGTTCTTCTGGAAGAAGAGGGCAGGGATAGCTCATGACTGGTGAGAAAGAAGCAAAAGTCAGGAAGTCCTTAACATCAGTACAAGATGTAAGTCTTCTTTATGAAGAAGTCATTCATAAATGAAATTACTTCACGTTGGAAAACTCTCCCAAAGGATGACCGTCTGTAGTTGGAAGTTTCTATCCTTTTCCAGTTTATATATATTTTTTCATTTATTTAATTGGCTTGTATAGAAAGGGTCTTGTTACGTAGTCCAGACTGGTCTGAATCAAGAATTTTAACAGTGTATTTGAGGCGTCAAGGGAATGTACTTCTATCCTTCTGCCTCCTAGTGTGTGGTGTTTTCCCCACTTATTAGATTGGGCTTCCCTAATCTTTTATTGTACTTACACAATGCTTGTCCAGTTGAACATACTTAGGCAAACCATAATTCCACAGGGGAAACTTTTGTGGTCTACGGCTAGCAATATGTCTCAGTAGGCACAGGCACCTGTCCCAAGCTTGGTGATCTGAATCTGAGTCCTAGAACTCAGAGTTGGAAAGAACTGGTTTTCCTCTGATCACCACATGCAGGCCAAGGTTTGCACACATACACACAATTTTGTGCATACACACACAACACAATAAATGAGTGAATAAATAAATGTAAGAAATTTTGAGATCTATATTTCATTAGCAATCTTAAACCTTATGTTACTTGATGACTTTTTCATTTTTTCATCTCTTCCACCATATATGTGTGTGTATATGTGTATATATATATATATATATATATATATATATATATATGTGTGTGTGTGTGTGTGTGTGTATGTGTGTGTGTGCATATGTATATATATAAAATGATGTAGAGGATGGAAGGTCATACTACTTAGGAATGAAATGAATGTACAAAAAATATAGGAATTAAAGAAAAGATAGAAGAGGTAAAGTAGGTACCATGTCTAGGTAGCATATTTTCAAATCTCTTATATGTGAAATAACCTGTGTGATGGGATGGTAACTAGTAGCACAGTGAGGAAAATTAAGCCATGATGGTTAGCTTCAAATGCACATTTCAATAACCGTAATAAGAATATATTATGTGAGAAAATATCTATTTTCAATAAAAGGAAAAACCAAGATTCATAATGGAAAATGATTTAACAACAACAAAAGAGTAATTGAATGGAAGCCAAAGAGAGACATCAAAGCCAACCACTGAGCACCCAAGAAGTATGAGGGGGCTCGGCTGCACACAAAGTTCAAGGTGCTAAGCAAGACCCACTGGCCCTATGCTGCTGTGCTCACAATCCAGCTAGAGGGGCAGATGTGAAAGACAAAAATTCATTAAGTAATTATAACCATGGTAATATTAGATTGTCCCAAGGATTCTTCTTCATGACAAAAGACTAGGGAGGCCAAGTCTTCAAAAAGAAAGGCTCGTGTTAAAGGCACCACTCCTTGCTGTCCACACCTGTGCTGATTCATAATTGGGCAATTAGCTATGGCTGTAGAACTAATTATATAGTGAATTATAAAATAAAATATCTCCAAACCAAAAAAAAAAAAAGTTTGAGTAAGCTACCGATAAAAGTTCATGTGGCCTTAAGCCTATCTTTAAACAAGAGTGTTGCTAACCAAGTTATAATTTTTACTAGCTACACTGTGAATTTTTGGCACTGCAGCATGTATACATCCTAAGCCCTGATGTGTCATTCATTTCACAGCATCACTTCAAAGAGATAAAAGCTTAAGCAAATAAGGAGTCAGATCAACTCATCTCCCAACAAGGTAATTTCCGCTACAAAGGAGAGAGCTGCTGCGATGTGCAGCGTATGTACTCTGCTCCTCAGCAGCTTGCACAAACGGTGCTCCAGATGTATATCTGTTCAACTCAGCCCAAGGCAACAATTTTGATCGATTCTAATGTGATAAAATGCTGCAGGGAAAGTGTGCAGAAATGTGTTTACGTCAGCTCTTAATTAAACTTTTGTTCACGTCCAAAGAACCTTCGGAAACACTAATGAGACATGAGTTTTGGCAATTTCTTCATCAAAGCAAAGACCCCCTTCCTCAGTCTGTAGCAGTCTGTCATCTGAGTTGCTCCCGGGATAAATGTCACATGGCACTCCAATCACTTAGCCACCTGTTAACAGAACTTCACTAAAGTCAACCAGTGAGCAAGGGCAAGCTTGAACAGCCACCTTTAACACCTGCCTGCTAGGGACACCTGCTCCTCTTGCACATATTTGGGAACAATATGCTGGCTTCTCCAATATGTTTAAGTACACTAGAGATACCACCCCAATTTCTATAGCCTATGTAGAAAACAAACCATTTTCTTTTCTAAGAAAATTTCTATTCTTCTTCCCTATAACACATTGGATTTGTGACTGTTTCAAATTAATTATGCAAAAGCACACAAGAGACCCTAAATTTCTGGAAGCTGCTATTTTTAGCTTACCATGACACTAAATTATAACATAGTAACGGCTGTGCCAGCTCCATGGCTTAGGAAAACATATTTCTATGTAATTAACAAAGAAGTAACTGCATTGAAATGTTTTAAAAGTTTGATTATTTTACATATTCCTCAGCTGTCTTCCTTACTTACCTGTCAGACTTGTAAACAAGTTTAAATGGACTTTATGCATACTAGTCAACATTGGCTATCTTCTCATTTGCTAGTATTGAATGCTAATGTATGTTTTATTTCTGTGCTTAAAAAAGCTATAATCCTGGTTTAAATTATCTTCTTTGTTTTTACATTACTAAGCTGTTGAACACTGTAAGGTATCTCCCTCTGTCCCCAACACACACACACACACACACACACACACACACACACAATTTTTTTTCCAGACGAAAATCAAGGTACAGTGCAAAAACAGCTGGGAAGCTTCTGTGAACTTTGACCCTCCGGTATGCTGCAGACCAGAGAAACAAATCTCCTATGTGAGAATATTTAACTCACAGGCAGCGCGCTGACTGCAGTTTGACTAGATTATATTATAGTAACATCTTACTAAGTTGTTCGTCCCGCAGAGTTCTCTACGTTTCTTTTTATTTTGGACTTTTGTAGATTTTAGATTTTTACATTAATTTTTTTTTTTTTTTACTGGTTTACACAAACTGTAGGGGACACTGAAAATCTCTTCAGAGACCAAACTCAGTTTTGGATGAAGGCAAAGGTGGTCAGCACATCCATTATTTCATTGAAACTGTCAAGTAATGTACAACACTAAAAGTGAAAGATGAGCTATAAGCTAAAATGGGGCACTTCTGCTTTCCATTAAAATGTTGAGTGGAAGCTGAGAGACAGTATAAAAAAGATGAACTATGTGCATAAAATAATAATGTTATTTAGAAGAGATGAGATAATAAACGAGGGGCTTCCAAATCAAGTGTGTGGGACGATCTCTGGAGCCGGAATCTGGTGTTTTTACTTCAGGCCACAAATCCACAGTCAACTCTGAGACAAGGAAATGGCTTGGGCTCGGTGCCCAGAGGAAAGGTGAAGGCAGAGAACATGGTTTGCCAACTAAATGCTGAGAGAGACCACAGTCTCTCCTCCTGTGATTCTGCCTTAGGGAAGATAAAGTTGAGGAGAGAAAGGTTTACCTGTTATTTACAGTGCTATAAATGTTTTATAAAAGCTTGCAGTCAGCAAAGCTAGGTTGAAATAGGCTGATTATTATTTCAGATTCCAGTCTGGAGCTTGGATGTATTTACCACAATTGGATTCCCTGTGCAGACTGACAGATCTTTTCTTTCACAGGGTTTAACTATTGATCAAATACTGCTAGCAGAAAGCTTGCCCTGGAGAATGAAGTGAGGAGAGAGGAAGAAGAGAAGGAAGAAAATGTAAGAGAGGGAAATGAAGGATAGGGAGAGGGCCAGGGGAAAGAGAGCACACTGCTTTACTTAAAAGCTCTGCACAATCCCATGTGCTTTTCCAGTTTCTCCATTTCTTTCAGAGTAAAATGGAGCCAGCCAAGCTCATGGGAAGAAAAGATGTGTTGTAATCCCTGATAGATCAAATGACACACACACAAGAGTAAGAGAGGTGCGGGGAGAGAGTCAAGACCCTAGAGAAACTGTTTCATAAATACATTTTATAGGACATACTTCAAATTTGCTTACAGAGCCCTGGGCTGCATCTTCAGGATTTCTCCCGTGACGGGGAAGATAAGCTAGCTATGCACTGGCAGTATAAACAGAAACTGATCAAGACCTTGCTGGATTCTCTGTCAGTATTTGCCAAAAAGGCTTAGGAATGGACATAAAACTAAATCCAGTATTTCATAGTAAAATGTATATTTTACAATAAAATGTATCTATTCTTTATTGAGCTTCTACTTGGTGATTTGCTATGAGGCTACAGTTTGTTAAGGCCCAGAAAGTGAAAAGAAACAGAGAGGAATGAGTCCAAAAGAGCTAAGAGGATTTGCATACGGTAGTGTTCAGATAATGAGAACTCAAAAAAAAAAATCACCTACAAATTTATCAGCAAGCAGGAACTCAAAAATTTGATATCAACTGGGTATAGTGGTACATACAGCTAATCCTATCACTTAGGAGGCAGACTTAGAAGGATTAGGGGTTCAAGGTCATCTTAGAGACCCCCCCTTCCCCCTCCAAAAAAAGGGTAAAGAAAAGCAACAAACGTGTGTATGTATGTATATATATATCTATCTATCTATATATATATCTATCTATCTATATATATATATATATATATATATATATAGCCAAAGAGCAGCATGGTCACAGATATCTTCAGTGGAAAGTGAATGAGAGGGTAAGCTGCCAATGTACTACAAATGAAAAACAAAACTTTCAAAATCATCTCATAGAGGCCCAACAGCGCAAAAGTATGACTCAAGTTGAAACATGTAGAAAATGCAGTTAAAACTACCTAGAAACTCAACTCACATGGGTCAGTCAAACATTAATAAGAGTCAGTCTAGGTTTTACCTCTGTGAAATAATCAGAGGCAATTATTTTTTCTATTTGTGTTTTATAGTCTGCCTTCCCAAATTTCCTATAAAAAGCTATTACTGTTACCAAAAGTACTAGAAATACTTTATATAAATATGTTAGGAAAAACTTCTAGAAAAATATTTTATCAAAATATTAGAAATACGTTTGCAGGGCTGGAGAGATGGCTCAGCCGTTAAAGGCTAGGCTCACAACCAAAATATAAGAAATACGTTTGCAGCTCCAAAGACTGTTATTAATTCCCAATATTGAGTTGATGACAATGGATCTTGTTGTGTGTCCAACATCACATATGAAAAGGAAATACCTTGTTTTGCAAAGCTCTAAGATTGAATGCTAAACAGAACACTAGTCACTAAGTTCAAGAGAAAACATTGTCTCTGAAATCACAGTAAAGAGAACATGTGACTAACATTCTAAGGACTCTTGTAGATGTAAGATTTCACAATTGTGTGGTAAATGCGGGTAAGGACTTCCTATACACTCAAGTTAACAAAATACTCTGGAAGCAATAACAAGGCATATGGACATAATCCCACTAGAGTAGTTTGATGACGATGCCAGATGATTCAAAGAATCTGTCATGCTCAGAAAGCATCCCTGTATCTATGCACGTGTATCTCTCTACCTCACATCCTAGAATTAACTGGAAAAATGGCAGGCCTCATCAAGAGAGTAAGACATCAACTTATTTTTTTTTTATTATTCTTAAGGGGAAAAGCATGGCAATGTATGGTCTAAATAAAGGAATTCTGTTCTAAGTATTAAGCTATTCAGTCCTAATCACACTGGAGTACAGTGCTTACTGTATTCTTCAGCAACCTGAAACCGTTTGTGATAGTTGAAGACTCTTGTATATTTTAACCCAAGCACAGTGGAGTAGCATGTCACTACAAGCCTGTACTTCAACACATCTCCATAAAAAAGAGTATTTAGGCTTACACCTATATTCAAAGCAAAGCTAAAGCTGAAATTGCTTTGAAACTCACAAATACCTCCCTGAGAAAGCTTAAAAACAAGTTTTTGAATAATAAAGAACAGGCCTACAAGAATGAATACTGGATAAATTAAATTTCTTTTTTAAAACACTTCAAACTGCTTTTGTCCATTGGCAATTATAAAGGACCTTGAGTAATGTCAGTAAACCTAATTTGAAAGGGGGGAAAAAAACCCCACCAAACAAGTACACAGGACATGAAGCACATTCTCTTCCCTTTTTAAGCATCAGCATAGGTAAACAAAGGGCTGTGATTCAGTAGTCTCTGGGGAAAGATCTAGCTATGGGGTCTTGTTAGTGTTAAGCGTCCGAGAGCCATGGACTATAAAATAAAATCAATACTGTAACCTTAACTGTAAAAGTCAGAAAGATACTGGAAGTGTTCTAATTTAACAAGATTACAGATGACTTTTTGGAGGTGGACATTTGGGAAATAGCCACGCGTTTAGAAACATTTATGCTGCAAGACCCGCAAAGATCTTGTAGCTATAGACACTGCTGTCTTCCACACTGGTAAATTAGAGCAATTTAAGTGATGTGCTACTTTAGTAGATTTACAGGAAAGCCTCCAAGTCCTAGAAACGACCTGGACCTCACTTTAAATAAAATTTGAGAGAGAAAACTAATTGTTTGGGAACAATTATGATTTGATATGGCTTGGCAAGTAGAAAAAGAATTACAAAAATTTTAAAGTCATCGGTTCAGTACTCAATGCAAATGTGATCACTGCACATAAATTCTGTTTCTTATAGTGGAAAAGTAGTCAAAGCTAGCATAAATTGTAGTGTTTAAATCTATATTTTCCCCCGATAAATGTAAATGAAGAAAAAAAATGTTCTGTCAATGAAATTACTCGAATGGCATATTTATTATCCTAATGGTTTTAGAAATCATGTGAAATTGATCAGTAACAAAACCTCTATTTAGTAATGGACCAATTACATTTTCGAGATAATGTCAATGAAACAGAATATTGTCACAGGATAATGGTCTCCTATTGCTGGGCCCCCAGTCACTTAGAGAAAATAAATGTTGCCGTCTGGCTGAGTCATTTGTTTCAAAGTAGGAGACACTGATCCCATAACAAGGTTCTGTATAATAACTCAGTCTCTATCAATCATTGGTCGTACCAGAATGGAGCAGGACAGGACATGTATTTGCGAGATTTTGGCATTCCTGAAGTATAAGGCAAAACATTCACTGCCTCCAAGCACATAAACAATCCAATTATTATGTTATTCAATGAGAGCATTTAAAGTAAACATTGAAAAGGTAACTTAAGAAATGGAAGACCTGTGGATTTTTCAAAAAGATCTACATTAATAAAAGCTTAAAAACTCAAAGACAGGCCAAATGTCCTTTTGGTGAAAGCTTGGAGCCAGAAGTTTGGGATTTCAGAGTCTGGGATATTGACACATACATAATGGAGCATCTTAGAGCTCAATGCAAGTCTAAACATGAATTCATTTATGCATGTACACCTTATACACATACCCTGAAGGCAGCTTTATACAATACTTAGAGTGTGTGTATGTGTTTAGACTGCAACCCAAAACATGAGTCAGGTGT
Source organism: Peromyscus californicus insignis (assembly GCF_007827085.1). NCBI lineage: Eukaryota > Metazoa > Chordata > Mammalia > Rodentia > Cricetidae > Peromyscus > Peromyscus californicus. The sequence continues at coordinate 68,958,112 of NW_026294573.1, read as the reverse complement.
GGAATTTTCCACTATGACATCATGAAGCATTTCTAGAAGTGTTTCAGAATTTCAAATACGAGGCCATGGAAACTGCCAAACTATCTGACTATAAGGGATGTAAAATCCAAAACACTGAACACAAAGAAACCTTCATATTTAAGTTTTTGTTTGTTTGTTTCTTTGTTTTTGACATATGGGAGAAACTCCAACCATTATCACTACGGCTCATAATCAATGTTTAGGCCGTAGGGTGGGATAGTTGTGTAAGCCTACAGAAGCTGAAGGATGATGTGCAGGAGGTGGTTTTCTCCTTCTACTATCTGGGACCTGGGGACTGAAATCAGGCCTTTAGCTTGGTGGAAAGTGCCTTTACCTGGTGAGCCATCTCGCCATACCAGAGGTGGGATTTTCAAAAGTGATTCAAAGCTATTGTAAGCTCAGCATCTGACAGGTAGTAAGTACTCAATAAATGACAGCCCCAAGTAAAAACAGAATCTTGCCGTTCTCATTTATATACACTTTAAATTCACTTAGTTTCTTTAATTGATGACCGAAGGAAAGGAAGAGGCTATCTGGTAAAGGATAAACAGAGATTTGAAGGGATAAATAAAAGGGCAGCAATGTTGGAATTTTTACTCAAAAAGAGAACTTTCAAGATATTATGGGGTTTTAACCTCGGAGTGTATATTAGTTTATTAATAAGGAGCCATGTTTGTTAAACTGAAATGGTATACTATGTATTTCAAAAACCTGTAGGAAACTCTTAGAAGTATGTATAACCAAATTGGCATGATTTACTTAAAATGTTTTTTAATTGCTGGGAGACAGAAAATGCAACACTGGCCGAGTATTTACAGTTTTCACGGGGTAATGTTCCATGCAGATGAACTTCATCTTTCTCTTTATGTGTGTTTCATAGCAGAAAAACTCTTAAAAATTGTACCCAGTCACCTGCTTCACACCAGCTCTTCTCCACATTCACTCATGGAAACTGCTCATACTTGTAACATGTTTAGTCTAAAATATTTACTCCTAGCATTAATGAGTTGGTTTTATATACATGTATTTACATATTTTGCATTACAAAATTGTGTTTTGAGACTCTTACAGAACTCTAAAAAATGCAAAAATTTATTTCCGTTCTTTTCTTTTTGCTCTTCAATGCCTAACAGGGTCTACAACGAAGCTCTCCAGGAAAACCATTTGCCTGGGGAGACTTGTGAGGGACACTGGCCAGACCCCCTGCTCTCCGAAGAAGGCCTGTGAGCTGAAGGGAAACCGGCCCAGTTCATTTCTTTTGAATAATGTCTGGGGGTTCCGGTGCTCCGTGATCTGTCTAGAAAATCAAGTTCTCGCTGTGTGGGCTATCAATAGTCTAGTAACTCTGACTTTCCAAACTTCTCCAAAACACGCTTGAACCGTAAATCAGTGTATAAAAGGATTTAAAGCAAAAACTTTGACTATGCCACAGTACGTACGCTATGAGGCATTCCAGGACTCAGTGCCTTCGGGGCTCCTACTTGCCAATTTTCATCTGTTTCATCGAGTTATCAAACAGAAAGCTGTTATTATTTGGGACTAATTATGTATTAGGTTTTCCTGAAAAAAATTGGTGTTTTTAAATCATGAAGTTTCCGGAGCACGAAACTAGGGCTCAACTTTTCCATATTAACCAGTACGGGCCCTTGCAACTTGCCCACCAGCTCGCCCCACCCAGCATGCCGTTCTCCATTCAAACACATGAAAGGCGGACAGATATCTGTTAATTAGCAGGCAACAAGAATTCTAACGAGAGCCTTCAGGAACAATTTACTGTTCTCCTTTCTGTTTTGAAGATGGTCATGTGATTTTTTCCCCCCACCTTCAGCAGTGTAGCTGAAGGGAATAATCCACACATGGCAGGGTCTCTAAAACTGGCTTTCCGATACTCCGGGGGTGGAAGGTGGGGGGGGGGGGGGCGGGGGGCTCAGCTACAGATCCTGACTTCTGATACTTTTTGTAAGAAGCTGAAAAAGGAAGATTCAGAACTGGGCTTATACATTAAATTCAAACCAGTTCCTATACACGTTTATCTCACCAAAGGATCTTTACCTGTGTTTTTATTTTTTCACGTTTAAAAAACAAAACAAAACAAAAAACGGTATTTGAGGATTTGCCATTTGATTCCTGTGATGCCAACTCCAAGAACAGAATTGGTGGTCAATGGGTCCCTAAAGGCGACTGGAAAGTCTCGCCTGCCAGGTCACTCCCTGCCTTCTCCAGGACTGCTTTTAACGTTAATGACTCTCAGAGAACAGCTACCCAGCCAAGCATGAAAGCTGTGGGTTCACTCAGCTCCCACAGCTCACAGGAACCTTGAGATTCCAGCCTTCATCAAACAAGAGTTTGGGCTCTGGCACTTTCCCAATTTGGGGCTTAATGTTCCCTCTAGCTCCTCCCACTGTGGGGGAGGAGGCCTCTGAATCCACACACATAATAAGCTAATCCAATCGAGTCAGCAGTCTCTCCTGGAAAGTAACATCGCACAGCAGTATACTAGAATGTTAAATAAATGAATATTAAACATTCATTCACCAGAGGGGGGAAAAAAGTTTAAATTGAGTTAAAACAGAACTTTCCAAACTTGGTTGACCACTCATATCTGGCGCATCTGTGAACATTCCTTGAACTCACATTAAGCAGTACTGCTCTTGAATCTGGTTCTCTCCCATGCTACCTCACTCCATGAACCCCTACTTACTTCCTGATTGAGCTCAAGATAGAACACACGCGTCTTAGGCTCTAGCTCCCACTCTTGCTGCAGGCCCTTCGCTTGAGTTCATTTGTTGAAAGCAAACACTATCTCCTTGGAGAGCTTTAGAGGCACAAACTGAAGGTTAGGGCCCAGGGGACTTCACTGAGGAAAATATTTGCAAAGTTAATGGCAGGAACTTACAGATAGACCCAAACTTCAGAAAGACTTGCTGGAGAGGCTTATTTATACAACAGAACTTTTGTGACACTGTGTGTATGTGTGTGGTGCTGGGAATGGAACCCAGGACCTGGTGCGTGCTCAGCGAGCACTCTATCTACCACTGAGCTATGCTGTCTGCTGTTGAATATTTTTTTAAAAATTAGTAATTGTATTTTCTAGAACTTGTTGAAATCAGAATACGATGTCTTAAGAGTTCAGTTTGGATTTTTAACTAATTCTGATTATGTATCGGTGTATAAGTAGTGTCAGTTTTTCTAAGATTCTACCTTGTTGATTTTGTGTAAAGATTTATAGCTCATGGTACTTCAAAAATAAGTTAGCTACAAAGCATAAAGACAATCCCTTGTAGTTTGCTTTACTTATTGTTGGTAAAGACTTTTTTCATAAATAACAATTATTTCTTGTTTAGCAGATCCAAGGCTAGCAACTTTCTTAATCATATTTGTGTGACTAATTCCTATAAAAATTCTTGTCATATGATAGGAATTTGATAAATGTTAAATGTGCCAAATTATCTCAGTCCTAAATACATAGAAATTAATAAAATTTTACTGCATGAAAAGCCTGTTTAAGTTTATATTTTATCTAAGCTTAAGCTTACAAGTTGCCATACCATTTATCAGACTGAGAAGCCATTAAATTTCCCACTCAGAAATTTTCAACAATGTATAAGTTATCGATCAGTCTATTAAATTACTGGACATTAGAATACAACCAGATTTAGTTTCATGAAAGTACTGAAATAGAGAAAAAAAAAAACCTCGATGTGCATAAATTTTCATCCTGTGTTAGAAGTTACATAGGATTGTTCTAGTCCTTTCAAGAGAAGTCAGCTAGGAATCAAGTTTCTCAGTAGACTCAGGGAGATATAATTAAATGTAGACAAGTTATCAGGAGACTCCTTTGTGGATAAATGTTGGAATCAAAGACATGCATACTTTATTAACTTAATCATTAAGATCTCCCAAAGAAATACTTAGGTCTGAGGCTGGCACTCGGGGGTAGAATGCTTGAACAGTAGGCATCAGTCCTAGGGTTGTATCCTCAACATACCCCCCAAAAATAAGAAAAAAAGGAGAGACAAATGAAGCAGTTGGAAGTTTCCGACCTAAGGGTTCGTAAGAGAGACTAAGCAAAGGGAATATTCTAGCTAGACCTTCGGAAAGGAATGCGGTAGTTACTCTCTGTTCCTCATGCTCACTATTACTTTCTTCTTCGTTCAGATCAATACTGACAAATCTAATTCCTATCACTGGGCATGAGAAGAAATTTAAACAAGTTATATACTCCTCTCTCAAACATTTAAATACTAAATTATTTTAAAAATAGTCTTGTCGGGGCTGGAGAGATAGCTCAGAGGTTAAGAGCACTGACTGCTCTTCCAGAGGTCCTGAGTTCAATTCCCAGCACCCACATGGTGGCTCACAACCATCTGTAATGAGATCTGGTGCCCTCTTCTGTGTACATAATAAATAAATAAATCTTTAAAAAAAATAGTCTTGTCTACCTTTGCAAAGTTAAAATCTATAATTTTTATAATTGGAAAATATGTTTTGACAAGAAAAAGCAATATACAACTATGTCTTTAATATGCAAAAATAAAAATGTTTTACAATAAATTATTAAAAACTACACACTCAGCACATGAAAGCTAGATTTGGTATGAACGTTTTGTATAAATACTTTTAAAAATAAAACAGGAATAATAACTTGGTCACATTACATCCTTTATTTCTGTCTTGGCATAAAAAACATTGTAACATCATATCCATAATTTTGTCACTTTTTATTCTTATATTTCAAAATTCAGCTTTGATAGGGCTGGCCAGAAGAGATTTTAATAGAGAATTAAGAATCATAGATTAAGGCAGATATCCAGGGAATAATAATAAATTTTAGCATTTCTGCCAATTAAAAAGAGCAGCCGAGCCGGGCGGTGGTGGCGCACGCCTTTAATCCCAGCACTCGGGAGGCAGAGCCAGGAGGATCTCTGTGAGTTCGAGGCCAGCCTGGGCTACCAAGTGAGTTCCAGGAAAGGCGCAAAGCTACACAGAGAAACCCTGTCTCGAAAAACCAAAAAAAAAAAAAAAAAAAAAAAAAAAAAAAAAAAAAAAAAAAAAAATAAAAAGAGCAGCCGATGATGATCAACCAGTGAGTGCTACTGGGTACCACAATATGTGAAAAGTGACTGTGAGATGCTAGCACCATCCTGCACTGTGAGCGGTGCTCACTCAGCAGTGCCTTAGACCATGCTCTCACAGCAGACAAGGATGCCTAAAGAATGTTAGGAAGACGGGCAAGAACAATTGTGGGGCATTCGATTTTGCAAATTTGAAAAATGGATTTCTGTCTAAGAACAAAAGCACCACGTTGGGCTCAGCGAGTTTGTGAAGGCAGTGCTGCCTGTCCTCAGGTTTTCCACCCTAGTTGAAGCCTCCTTCCCACAATGGCTCATTGTGCACACTACAGAATCCTCAGAGTCTTCACATTTCAAGTGACAGGTGTTTTTAAGCAACACATGAGAATGGAACGTTCCTCATCCTTCTTACTATAATTTGCTTTTACAGCCTTCTCTGATAGTTTTAGTCATCCTTACAATAGAAAATCATCAAGACAATGCCATGATTTCACAAAGGGAAAGAATGACAGTTTCCCTGCTACTTTTCAAAACTGTTTTATACTACGATGTGAGATGAGCTTTGCTGAATGGCTAGAAGGGAAATCAGTTCTTACTGAGTGACACTCTATAATAAAGAACACCTACACCTGAACCACACACTCATCTCTAAGTATTCGGTGCTGGCATTACTACCATCAGGGTCTGTCCCAGAATCATTTTCTGACAGAGAAAATACAGCTTTGTTTAGAATAAAGTGACAATGTCAGTAAAACAAGGAATAAAGCATGAAGATCTGTGAGTTTTATCCTTATCCACACATCGACAGCTCTGTTATTTCTTGCCTCCACTAAGGAGACTGGGCGCCGATCAGTGATTCATTTACCTGATCAATATTTACTATGGCCCTACCGTGCATCAGTGTTGCCCTGGGTGCTAATGGCAGTCATGGCCAAAACAGTTGCCTCCATGGTATAGACATATCTAAACAATTCCTCCAACAGAGAAATCCAGAATTATATGCTATGAATGCAATGAAGGCACAATGCTGGCTGCCAAGACACAAAAGCAGGAAAAACGAATTTAGACTGAAATGCCTCTGTGGATCATGGGCCATGAAGGGTATCAACAAGTCTGCCAGCTGAAGAGCTAGGAAAGAGCACTTCAGAAGGCATGGCTTCTAAGAAGTTCTTGGGCATCGCATTCCAAAATCCAAACAAAGTAGTAGGCCCAGATGCCAGGAGGAGTGAAAAGCAGAGTGTGAGCCATGGTCAAATGAGGGCCTGGAGATTTTCTCCTGAGAGCCCCTGGGGATGAAGCAGCAGTTGAAACATTGCTTCCTGATAAACTGTGTCTACTGCCTGAGGAATGGGCTAGGAGTTTCAAAGCCGAAACTGTAGCTGACTTTCCAATCCTTCTGTAAAAAGAACCTCCCACACCTCCCACTTTCTTTCCCAGCAGCAGTACCAATCTCACAGCACAAATGGCCATTCTGACATTGTTTCCTCGCCTCAGTGCCTGGCCCTGATTTTGTTCATTCCATGTAACTGTCCCCTGTTCCCTGCATCATCTTTACTAGTTAAATTCTTAAATGTGGGGCTGGAGAGATGGCTCAGAGGTTAAGAGCGCTGGCGTCTCTTCCAAAGGACCCAGGTTCAACTCCCAGCATCCACATGGGAGTTCACAACTGTCTGTAATTCCAGTTCCAGGGGATCTGATATCGCCATACAGACATGCATGCATTAAATAAAGAAAGAAATATTTAAGCCAGGCGGTGGTGCACACCTTTAATCCCAGCACTCAGGAAGCAGAGGCAGTCAGATCTCTGTGAGTTCAAGGCCAGCCTGGTATACAGAATGAGTTCCAGGACAGCCAGGTCTACAGAGTGAGATCCAGGACAGCCAGAGCTGCTATACAGAGAAACCCTGTCTTGAAAAAACAAACAAAAATTCTTAAATGTGGGGCTGGAGAGACAAGTCAGCAGTTAAGAGTACTTGCCGTCATACAGCAGTTCATACTATCTGTAATTCCTGTTCCAGGGAATCTGATGCCCTCTCTGGTCTCCACAAGCTCCAGGTACCCAGATGGCATACACACACACACACACACACACACACACACACACACACACACACACACACAGGATAAGCACTCATATACATAACAAAGATAAATAAATATTTTAAAAGGAAGTCTTTAAAAAAATTCAACATTCAAGGTAATCCAACTGCTAATCCAGTTCCCCATGAAGGCCTCATCCTTCTAGAAATCCTATGGAACTCAATATGAAATTCTGACAAGCAAGAAGGAAGTCCTGGCAAGCAGATGACATAGGCTATGGGTAAGCTGTCTGATAAGATTTCTCAGCACACAGCTGCCCGAGCCCACAGACCTACACCTAAGTCCTGGGCTGAAAACCATTAGTGAAGAACACACCTCTTCTATATTTTAAAACATGGGGAATTTGATTTAAAAGAAACTTACAAATACATTTTATGGTGTTACTATACAAACTTATTTGCACACACATACAGATAAACAGACAAAAGTTGTAACCAGATGATTTGTCTATTCCCTCACCTTTAATGTCTCCTTACTGTGCACAAAGGCATGAATATGTGTTATAAAAAAAAAACCAGGAAATCCAAGACATCTCAAGAATAAAGACAAGTCAGATCTCAGAAAGCTAAATCAGACTTCTGAAAAGTTATTCTTCTCCTCACCTGTCCTAGAACTGAGCCATAGTTCTACCTAGGAAGCAACTAGATTAACTTAGACATAGGCTCTTACATTCCACTTTTATCTGTTATTGGTGCTCTACCTACTTCTAGAAGGAACTACAGCTTCCTTTAAGTGAGAATTCTCAGTAACTGAGAATGGCTTCCCCCTGCACGCTCACAGAGAGATCAACGGGAGCTCACTGAGTCTGAACATGCCATTCTGCTGCAATTCCACCATCCATCCAAAGGCGATGGACCCAAGTCAGCCGTATACATAATCATGGCCTCTGAAAGACCATTTTGTATGAAAGTATGGTATAATAAAACAGGATTTTTGTAATTCTGATAACATTCGACCACTTTCATTATCTTAAAAATGATTTTATGGAAATTATTTCAAGTAGAGTCCATATTGGCACCTTAGGAAATGGTGGCAAAGTCCAACATGAAATAAAGCAATGCTATATACTCTGATGCCCCTTGAAGGCATCTTCTTACCCACCTTGATCTCTTTCATGCCATGTTCGACTTCCAGCAGCTGGTGAATTTGGAGAGGGATAAAAGTCTCCTGTAGGACTTGGCTCCATATTTTCATCTATGGATATAGTTTTGGGTCTTTTGCTGTTAAAATATAATAATAATGGCATTAATAGTCTTTCTAGAAAGATGTGTAGCATCCACCAAAAATTGACTTGATTAAAAAAAAATGACTTCCATAAATCCAAGTTAAAGTGATAGTTTGAAAGAATGGTGAGTATTCAAGACATCCAAAGGAAGAGTGAACATTCCTAGTACTATATACTACCTATCCTGAATGTACACACACACACACACACACACACACACACACACACACACACACACACACACCATCTATCTATTCCCATCCCTACCTAACAAAAAAAGTTTAGTATATTTACCTTCTCAGATTTTTTTTTCAGGGAAACTTCAGTCATTACAAGTGAACTCTCAATATGTCTTTTCTGCTAACATTAAAATTTTGTAAAGATGCACTGATTCATCTTATGGTTTTGATATTAATACTGTTCACTTCACAGCATTTGCCACAGACAATGCAATGCTTTGGGGAATAAGGCAATGGAACTGGGCAGTGAAGCGGCTTCAGAAACTCACATTTGACCAAGTCATTTATTAGATCCAATAGCAGGCTCCTCAACCCTTCTAAGCTCAGCTAATCACCTGTAAGGTGGAAATAATAAAACCCAGTTTAAAGGGTTTGGCTGAGAAGATGAAGTGAGCTAATAACTATAAAGCTTTCAGTTAAATGGCTTGCAGTTTGAAGATACTTATTAAATATTAATCATTAGTGTTGACCTTGTAATTAATAACATGAAGACCGTTTCTAGAACTTTACTAGTTGTAAGTATTCCATGTTCATTACCTTTTTCTTAAAGAAATTAGGCTACTGGTCCTTTATTCATGAGATCAACCATGAAAAATGATTATTGCCAAATCAAATGGTGTGATTTTAGAAAACACTTTGAGTGGAAAAACATGACTTACTTATTACAAAGAAAAGTAGATACCTACAGCAAAGATTAAAAACTAGTTTATGACATATGTGATACTTTTGGATACTCTACTTTGATATGCTCCAACCAATACCCTGGTAAACATCTAATTATTGACTCTGAAGTGAATATATTGTCTTTTACAGAATTCTTATTTTAACCTATGTTCTTATGCAACAACCGCAAAATACCACCTGAATTAACTTTATGCTCCGTTAATAAACGTAATGCCACCAAAGTTTGGAACTGCAGATTATTTCAAAGACTGCATGCAAACCAAGACCCCATTTTTAACAAACAGGGACAAATCTGGAGAAGTTCAGTGAATGTTCCCAGGACAAGTGAACAAAAAGAGGCACACCAGGAGGAGGAAGGTCTCCCAAGCAGGGCGCTACGAGGCCTGAACCCTTGAAGCTTGCATATGTCTCTGTTCGTTTGTAGTTACACTGTGGCTAATTGTTGGCTGACAATCCCTGGAGTACTAACATGACAATTTCTCCCCCTGCTAAAGCCTAGCAGGAATGATATCTCTTTAGTCTCTACCGAAAGTATCCAAATTTAGAGCTTATGCATATATTTTAAATTCTCCCTTTAATGTAATTTTCTTCCGCTATGAGTCAGCAGCAGTATGCAAAAAAACTAAGGAAAATTTATTTCCACGAGGAGCCACAGAGAAATGTCTTTAAGCCCTGCTTATTTTGAAGGACAAAGGTTGGCCATGATGAAAGACCTGTGCTGACAACATACGGATCCGAATGGAGGAAATTAAAAAATCGTAATTCACATTTTAAATTTAGAAAAATTAAAGCACTTTTAAGACCGTGACATATCAGAGATAATTTCAGTGAAAATAAACCCAATTATCTTGATATACAGTCTAATTACATGAAAATACAGTTGGGCCATAAATGTTATAAAATCGACCTTACTTTATAAACATAAACATGGATATTCCCACAACTATTCAAAGACAATTAGCCTTCATTACTGAAAAGAATCTAGAAAAATACTTTCCCAGATTGTCTTTTATTTTTAAAATTAGCATAATGCGTGCTTGTTTTATGGAATTCATACGTTCTTATGTTAGTCTGTGGATATATTGAATGCTCTGAGAATGAGATGGGTCTTCGTACATGGAAGACGCAACTCAAAAAATGAAAAACCCACATCTATAGTAGTTATCTTGAATGAAAGTTATAGAGGTAGGAGAAAAAGAAAACATGTGAGCGCAGACTGGTTAAGCCAGTCTCAGAGCTGCTGAGGCTTTCCTTGGTACCAGGAGAGTTAACTGATTTAGTCAGAGAAACTCAATTAATCGAACACTGCAGTCTCAAATCAGGCTTTTAATGGTAAGGCTAGGGGAATGACACTTTTTTCAGTGCAGATGTGGTATTACAGCGAAAGTTGTCAGGATGTACTGGCTATCCATGAGGGGTCACTGCAAGCAGTATCACCTACATGGTTTTTAAAATGTATTTATGTGTATGGAGGTGTTTTGCGTGGAGGTGTACCATGCGCACACCTGGTGTCCATAGAAGTCAGATAATGGTGTGTTTCCTGGAACTGGAGTTTTCATATGGCCGTGAGCCACCATATGGGTGCTGGGAATGGAATCCAGGCCCTCTGTGAGAGCAACTTTTGCTCTTAACTACTGAGCCATCTTTCTAACTCCCAGTATCACTTTTAAATTTGCCAAAAGATTAACTGGCAGAATTATATTTCATGCCATAAGACAAAATCTCATTAATATAGTTCATTCCCGCCCCTCCCCACCAAAATAAAAACTTTAAAGGTGCTTTGAACAGCAATTGCGTTCAATATGAGATTATAAAAAAAATGATTCTGGCAAAAATGTAAAGTCTGTGTATTGTCAGTAGAACAAGTGTTACCCCTCTTTACTGTCTGTCTGTACTGTGGCCTATCTGTCGCGTGCACAGCATCACGGTCATTACCTGCTCGGTGGAGAAGACAGCGACCTCTGCAGGTTCACACCAGAGTTCATGTCATGATAGTACGGCTGGCTGGGGATTTCTCCGATTGGGAAGTTGACTCCAGTTCCCTGGGTTATGGGTGCTGAGGAATACATTTTTTTAAAGACACGTTGTAAATGCTATTCACAGTTATCTCTGTTCAGATATAAACCCACTAATTTTTTTTCATGGCTCTGGGCAAGAGCTCTCTTGACCTGCAGATGCGATATTCCTTGTATGCTGTGGGTAAGACCCCAAATCCTCAAGTCAAGTTTGAGCATTCCAGAAATTCACACTAGATCCCTGGGCTACCATGTCCTCTCCTCCCACTACCCAATCTTCTTCATTCATGCCCTCATCTTAGAAATCACTGCATCTGTCATTCCCCAGGTTGTAGATGTGGGCAGAGCAGAAAAAACAGTCCCCATTACTTAGAACCAAACAAGAGGCTTGCACCGAACTAAATCTTTGGGATTTATATATATGAATTTCATAAATAAATAAAGATCCAAAGCTATTATCCTGTATTAGTTCTAATGTCAGCATTAGAATGAAATAAAAATCATGATGGTTAGCAAGGTCTGGTGGCATGCATCTGTAATCCCAGAACTAGGGAGGCTGAGGCAGGAGAATAGAGAAGTCAAGGCCAGACTGGACTATGTAGCAAGTCCAAGGCCAGTCTGATGTACATAGTGAGACCATGTCTCAAAATAAACAAAATAAACAAACATAAAATCACAATGTGTATAATTTGGTTTAAGTAAATCTAAAATTAGGGCAGGAATGAGTAAAGCTTATGGAATATGAACTAAAACCCTAAGTGTTTTGCAAATCCCTATTAGAAAGGTTTTATAAATGAATATCCATTGTCTCTTCACTCCATATACTGGAGTCTAAGGACAAAAAGACTTTCAGTTCAAACCCTCTGCCACTTATACAGAATGTGCCTCAGTTTCCAAATAATAAGAGGGGAAACCTAGCCATATGGTTATTTGGGTATAAAAGAAGTAGCAGTAGTGATAGCTAGCATCATGTCTACTGCACAGTGTGTTACTCAGATGTGAGCTCCCTTCCTGTGTTTATAACCCTCCTCTGGTGAAATGCAGTAGTTGGTAAAGACAGAACAGTTTTTAAAAATGTGCTAAAAATCAGGCGAAGACAAATGAACCCATTGGATGGAAGTTTATTCTTTAAAAAGCTATTGGCTGAGGAATCAGGAGAGAGTTCAGTGGGTACAGTCCTTACTGTGCAAGCAAGAAGATCTGATTTGGGATCCTCAGCATCCATATAAAACAAGTATGGCAGCATGCACTTATAATTCCCGTGTTGGGAGGTGGAAAGGATGACCTCATGGGTTCCCAGCCAAGTTCAATGACAGATACTGCCTCAAAACATAAGGTAAAGAATGATAGAAGATCACATGTTGGCCTATGGCCTCTGTATGAGTGTTCACATGCGCATGCACACACACACACACACACACACACACACACACACACACACACACACACACACAAACAAACAAATATATATGTGGAAGGAAGGAAGGAAGGAAGGAAGGAAGGAAGGAAGGAAGGAAGGAAGGAAGGAAAGAAGGAAGGAAGGCTGTTGCCTGTGCCTATTACAAGCAGGCATTACACTGGATACAAAACATACAGTGCAGTACGTAGAGCAAACGAAACACTTGTACAAACATTAAAATACTCCAGCAATGTAGAAAGTAGCAAAACTGGCCCAGTGAGCAGCATAATCAATATATTCTGTAGGTTTTGCAAGAAGAAAGAATAGTAGTGACTTGAATGGTCAAAAATAAAAATAAAAATACTATGAAAAAACCCTATCTGGCAGAAACTTTGGAGAAGGAGCAAGGCACCCAAGGAATATTTTTCCAAACCGATGTGCCTGTAGGAGTGAATTCGAGAATAGAGAAAATATATAAAGTGAAGAACTAGGCAGCCAGTGTCAAGGGGCAGTGTGCGAGGCCAGCTGAACCCTCCAGCCTTCAGGAGGTCTATTCAGAGTGCACTGGAGACTTGGCGACAGGTTTCTGGAGCCCTTGAAATCCACTCCCACACACAATCTGCTTAGCCACAACCTCTCCTAACTGCCCTCAGCTGAATGTGTAGGGACTCCAAAGGATCGCTAATTTTCAAGAATTTTTTTTTCACCCAGAGCTTTTAATAACATTAAAGTGTATGTCTATCAATTTGATTGCATTTTAATATCTGTTAGGCGAAGATTAACTTCAAATGTTCCTCGGAAAGTACGATTAAAAGGCGTGTGTTTACTGCAGAGAACTAATCAAGACGATGTAGAGAAGATCTCTCTCTATTAAAATACAGCAAATCTATCTATACATGCAAGAAGAGTCCATTTAAATTATTCGATATACGTAAACCTTCTTTATACAAAAAATATTTTTATGCTGAATGTAAAAGTTATCTGAATTATTTAGCCAGCTGCAGTACTGATGTTTGTTGTGAACTGAAGTATGCCAGAGGTTTAGAAATGTGGACTTTCTTACCTCACAGTAGCCACATGCTTTAAAATTGATTTGTAGAACCTTGGTCTATGTGGCATGAGAAGCAGGGTATGTGTTAGAAGTAGGTAGCTGATTGTCTCAGAGACTGCGAACAATCTGCCTGCCTCCTACAGCAGAGATATACCATCTCAGACTGTTCAGACTGGGGTCACTCCCTCCGGTGGAGCCCCAGGTATCTGACCCATGTCACTAGTCTTTCTGTCCCCCTCTTACCTAATTCAGTCATCCCTCAGAAGAGACAAGTTACCGGAAGTCTCCAGTGTCTGTGTGCATCACTCTCCACTAAACTTGCTATTTGTTGTGGCCACTTCAGAAATCCAAGTTATTTGACAATGTACAGATAAAAATGACTAGAATTTTACCAGTCGTATCTTTTGGAAACAATTTTTAAGACATTATGATTGTACAGTACTTAGGCAAATTTCTTTCTACTGGATACAGATACCTTAATAGTCACTACAGTTTGTATGGCCATAACCATGCTGGGTACAGTATGCAGTAAAATGGTAATTAAAAAAAAAAACCTTCAGGGTCAGGCATGGTGATGCAGGTCTTTGATCCCAGCACTCGGGAGGCAGAGGCAGGTGGATCTCTGTACGCTCAAGGACAGCCTGGTCTACAGAGTGAGTCCAGGAAGAGTAGGGATACAGGCTAGTCAGGGGTACATGGTGAGACCCAGCCTAAACACTGTAAAACTCAGTATGCATTCTGAGAGTAAATGGGAGCTTATTGCAAAGAAAGTAAATTAATAATATACATGACCAAAAACCCTGAACAATGCACATGTTCCTAAGGGTCAGTAGAACATTTGAGAAAAAGCAAGCTTGCCAGAGCTCTCTGCTGCTAAGCCTCTGGAAGCGCCCACAGCAGATGCAAACATGTCTCTCAGCACCTTCCAGACAGCATTCCAAGAAAGCCAAAGTCGTAAAAGGACACTGGAAGTCCTAATGCCCTCCTAGGAGCTATGTGCCTAAGAACCTTGGCTTCCAAAGGTTCTTAGATGACAGAAGCTGTCCTTAACCAACTTTTAAGATGGAGAAAATACCATTCGGCAGAGTTATCACTCCCCTGAAACTGAATGAAACTACCCTGCTGAGGTCAACATGGACATTAGTAGGTCACGTGACAGTAAAATGCTAGACCAAAGAAGCAGGGGCAGGCCAGGAATCAAGAAGCCAGAACCTGTAACACACAGCATAAGGCTTGTGCAGAAGTTTGACTGAGCAAACCCCTAGTTCATAAACAACGAAGTTCAACTGTGTAAACAAGAAGGTACTGTGAATATATTAAAATGCTTAGGAGAATAGGACTTGAGAGCATCTCAGAGACATCTATTTACATATGGAGGAGAAAGTAAATGTTTGCTGAATAAATTAACTAAGGAATGAATATGGATAATTAATGTACTAATTACAAATCAGTAATGTTTGTTATGATACATAACTTAAAAACCTCTAAGAAATGACAGTATGAATTAAGAATAAATGAATGAAACATGTTAAAGTTTACCTTGTTTCTGAAATGTTATGAGAAGATACTTTTAATTTACATTTTATGTCTGAAATTTCAATTTTTCAAGGCTCTTGAAAGTTCCAAAGTGGCTCTCATTTGACAGTTCTAGGCATAGTGTTATTATAATGGGGTACTATGTGAATCTTTTTTGATGGATGCAGTGTTATCTATAATGTGGTACCATGTGAATCATTTCTGAAGGATGGCTCTACTAGCCTTCTCATAAGAAGGTACAAAATCCATTATGAAGCTTTCAAAATGGTCCAAGTGGAAAAAATAGTTTCCTATGCCCTATAGCTTCACAGTTTAGCCTCTCTGCTAAGGAACATCTTCAAATACCCCCTTCTTTGGAGGGGTGGGGGATCTGAAAAATCACACATGGCCTTAGATGATGGACTAGACCACCAGGAGCCTCATGTAAAGTACATACATACACCAGAGCTGCTGGGATATACATATTAACTGCCATTCCTGATGCTGCTCCCAAGTAGATGAACCCATGACACCTTTATCTACTCTGAATTCTAGAGGAAGAGACAAGGTACATAAAGTCTTGAGTATTCCTGTGTCATTCTCTGATAAACAGGTTTTTTGTTGTTGTTTGTTTGGTTTTGTTTTTTTTTTTTTTTGCTTTGTTTTGTTTTGTTTTTGTCCTGGAATGTTCAGAAATCTGAGTTATTTGGAAAACTATGGTTAAGACAGTCATCTGGGAGCTTGGAGACAGTTCCTGAATAGGACTCCCCAGTTATTTGGTTAGTCTTACCCTGTTAGCTCACTACCTCTGCTCTTTACAGTTGGCTATGGCCCTCATTCATAAACTCTACAGTTGACACATACGAAGAAGCAGTTTTTGTTGCTGTTTGTTTGAGTTTTGCTTGTTTTGAGTCAAGATCTTGCTATGAACCCCTGGCTGGCCTGGAATTAGCTACGTAGCCCAGATGGCCTCAAACTTATTGTAGTCCTCCTGCCTCTGACTCTGGAGAGCTGAGATTATAGATGTGTGCACATGAGGACCGGTGATAAACCCAAACAGGGACTGGAGTACCACCTGATCATCTACATAACATCAGTTCTAGACTGTAACACTTCCTATCAAAACATGAAGAAAAACCACAGCCCCCAAAGTGACGTAAACAATCTAAATCAGAGATAGGGTCAGGAAGAAAGCAGCCACCTCCTTTCATGTCATCAGTACATTAATACCGGCACCTTGGATGCATTTGCTCACACTAGCAACAAAACAAGAGCTGGTTAATCAAGGGAGCTTCCCCTTGGCCTAAGTGGCCAGCTAGGTGAGTTTACCCTGGAAAAGCCCAATCCAGCCGGCCAAGAATGGCACCTCAGGTGAGGTGGTCGGTGTAGACAATTGGACATTGTTTTGGAATAACAATGCTTTCTATCTATATCCACGTACAATCTGCAAAGTTAATTTCTGCATCCCTTTGCACATTGCATATAAGAGTGTATATCCTGTATATCTCCAACCCCCCACCAACACGTTATAACTGAGAAAGCACTTATCTACAGGAAACTTATGTGGGTTATCATAACAACACAGAGTACATTTAATTAATCACACTTCCTTTGATATAAATGCCCATCTATGGTCACAGAGAGAACTGAACTGAATGAATACCAATATGATGACCAATAAGAACAGTCTAAACATGAGTGTTATACAACAGAAAGCTTTGATGAGTTGAATGAAAATATTTTACAAAATTAAATAATATATTCACTTGTTTCCTTAGAAAAATTAAGAGTATTTTAAATCTTGGATTTTAAATTCAAAGACTTCTATGTAGTCACTTTTCACATTGTATTTAAGATACAAAATGTACAAGATTTTAATCATTTTGTGTACTTGTATAGTAAGAAAACCATTTACTTACTTCTGGATACCCTCACAAGCTCTGATACATTGAAGACTCCGGATTTTACAAAACTGTCCTCAAGGTATCCTGGAAACAAACATCAAAGGGAAAAATGTCAGCATAAGCAGGGAGGAAAAGTGCCAGTTAAGTTCTAGAATTTGTTCATTTTCAGACTCAAACAAAAGCCAAGGATGCTTATTCTAAAGACAAGTATGAGCAGAACCTGAATATAAACCAAATCTGTTTTTCAAAGGCCAGAAGTATAAATGACAAAAATATTCCATGGAATTTCCCATTAACTTTCTAAATTTGTAATTGGTGGGATCATATTTGCCACGGCCGTTATATTGGGACCGAAGTTTGGGACCCACTCTGAATGCATTTCATCCACAACACCTGGAAGGCCACAGTCTACCATCTTAAAAAAAAAAAGAAAAGGTGGGGGGTAGAGATAGAAAGAAAAAGGAAAACCACAACCACAATCAGCACCTTGTTGGAAATGCTTCAAAGATCTCGCAAAACCACCATTCTTTCACAAATCCTTCCCTGATCAAAGAAAACTGAGCTGTCGCTACCAGAACTGCCAGCCTTGTTCCCAGGTCACATGACTCCCTCTGTACACCAACTTCAACCTGTAAACTTTCAGTTTTCTTTATCCATTTTTAATATTTTCCTACTACTGGATCTCCCTTCCCACCTTCTTTTTTATTTTATTTTATGTTTTTAAGAACTAGATGTCTACTCAGCAAATGACAGCGAATCCAGCCAGGCCTTCAGGGTCCAAGTATAGGCACAGGGTCCACAGCGGTTCTGGACCTTGAGGAAACCCTAGCCTGCTTAGTAGCTCATCTTGCAGTGTCCAGAAGTTTTAAAATTCTTATTTCTATCAAGAGTGTAGTGACAGAAGTAAAAGTCTGAAATGCTCACAGATGAAATACTTCTAGAGCCAATGCCCCAGAGCCCCAGAACCTGTGACTAGACTGGATTTCTCACACAACTTCATAGCGGACCAAGGGTCAGATTCAGTACAGGGAGAAGACACATGGGTGGTGAGCCACACAGAACCATCAAGTCAACGATCTGGGAGGCAAATCCTAATCACAGTTTGTGGTTATGGGATGTTGGTTTTGTGAATGTACTCTATTTTGTTTCAGGGCCCTTGTCTATAAATGAGAGGTAGAAAATTCAGCTACTTGAATTATCGATGCAAGGTAAGGTAAAAACATTAATCTCAGGGTAGAAGCAATCAGGGCTGGGGAAACCAGTAATCCAAGCACACAGGAGGCAGAAGCAGAAGATTCTCTGTGAGTTGTGACAAAGTGAGACCCTGACCCCAAACAACGGTAAACACTAGTTAGATGTGAGCACTACATGAACAGCCGGCAGAGCCAAAACCTGAACACTGCACTGTGCACAAAGAGCCTCGAATCATAGAAGTTGTAAAATTTTACTTAGAAAATTCAGCCACCCAGCGTGCCTAAGAGGTAATTGCTGCAGAGGTACAGGTGGTGTAAGGAGCCACACAGGTGGGAGAGTGGCTTCACACACAACCTGTTCGCCCTTTAGAATGAGCAGAAAGGAAGCACAATGTCTTATTTGATGATAAAGCCTAAGTCTCAAATTTAGTCACTACTCTGGAAAAAATGTATGTATTTCTCTGAGAATAACAAAATGTCCCTAGCTGATGCACTGTTCTTTTAGGAAACTGCTTGAGTAATAAGTTCTTCCCTAGGCTGAATTCTTTGCAGAGATTACTGAGAAATGTCTGTGCAACTAGTCCTCTATAAGGTCATAAATGCAAAAAAAGTCATAAAAGCAAAAAGAGACAATGGATTCCATTTGCCTAGATGGGAACAAATGTTTAAATGTTCTAGGCCCCTGCAGGTTTTGCTGTTTTGTTGGTTTTAAAGACTAGCTTATTAAACTTTATTTTCTAGACAGTAAACATATTTAATATGTCAAGCAGAAACTCATCAGTTATTCAGCATCTCTGGAGCCTATACACTGTTTTATTCTGCAGCTCCTGGAAGACCCCCTCTCTGTACATGCTGCCTTCAACTTTCAATGTCCTGCTGAATGATGACACATTCTGATAAACTGTCCCCTCACCCCACCCTCGGTTTCCTCCGACTCTCTGGCCAAACATAACCCCTGTCCTCTGTGCTCACATCACACCTACTTAGTCCTAATTTTACACTTTACACATTCAGATTTTCCAAGATATTTACTTTCAAGTATTAAAGTCTTTGTTGGATTATCAGTTCCTTTATTTAGGGGAGTGACTAGGTTTTGCTTTTTGCCATATCTCCCTCGGCCACTGACTCATTGCCTATATATAGAGAGTAACTACTAAATGAACACAGTACAGTATTTTAAAATTTAGCTTTTAAAACCAAGGTCATAAATTAACAGCTTAGTAGTCTTACAACCAGATAGCTCTAGCTGGCATAAAATCGAAGGGTACCTGCCCTGGCCCCATCACTCCCTTGAACTTATTTGCTACAGGCATGTCTATTCTGCAGCACTTGGGTCCCAAAATAGCTATGAATGTGGCCTGATACAGTTGCAGATGACACGTTACAACATCAAAAGTGTAGACTCTGGGTACAATAGGAAAAGTAACAATTAGGATCAGATTATAGTCCTGGTTTTGTTGTATTTCAACATGTAACTTTGGGCATATAGTTAGTACAAATTACTAACCCAAGAATTCAAACAGCATCATAAAAAATGCTTGCAAAATAAATTTATGAAAGAGGGCCACTTAGATGGCTCAGGAGGTAAAGTCACCTGCTGCCAAGCCTGACAAATTGAGTCGCATCCCCAGGACCCACACTAACTAACTCTCCCAAGCTGTCCTCTAGCCTTGATAGGTATGTGTGTGTACATACACACAAATAATATAAAATCGATGAATGAGTAAGAGAATACGTGTTTTATAGTATATTTACATGAATTATATCACATGTAATACAGACTATCTCAAAATATAGTTATCATCTTAAGTTTATTTCATCATAACCATGAGTAGTTAAGGCTCCACATGCTTCTAAGTCACATGGATTAAGATAGGTGGAGTCGCCGGGCAGTAGTGGCACATGCCTTTAATCTCAGCACTCAGGAGGCAGAGCCAGGTGGATCTCTGTGAGTTCGAGGCCAGCCTAGGCTACAGAGTGAGATCCAGGAAAGGCACTAAGCTACACAGAGAAACCTTGTCTCAAAAAACAAAACAAAACAAAACAAAACAAAACAACAACAACAAAAAAAGATATGTGGTGTGGCGACACACTGAGCCTAATCACAAGGGAGGAATAAACCACCTCAAACCTAATTTTACGCAGGAAGATAGGCAGTCAAACACAAAATGATGAATAAGAAATTGAGATCTATAAGGAAAAATGAAAGACTTGTTTTTACCAAAACTATGAAAAAATAATGGAAATATATCAGAACCCAGTTAGTTGATAAAATGTTACTCCACAGGACCCACTGGGCTCTGCTCCTGGGCAGCTCATAGAGAGATCCCAGTGAATGGAACATTGCCAAAGAGCAGTAATAACGCCCACTGACAATAAGCCAAAAGGCTGGTGGTGGGTGGGGAGCAGGTGATGGGTAGCTGGGGTTTGTAGTGGCACTTTCTACTTCCCGTGTCTGCACACAGCACAACCTCTACAATGGACAAGAGTCACCTAGGACAGGCAGAGAAAAGAATGAATGGCATAGCTCCTGAACAGCTAAGAGTGCCTGCTCCAGGAGACAAAAGACAAACACTTGAGCAAAGAATTGGGAAGGATCTTTCTCACAGTGGGTCCAGAACCCTGCAATAATAGAGCCAGAGATTCAGTAAAACACCATGGTACTGCTGAGGCCATAAAACTCATGGTAGCCTCCAGGCTATGCAGACTCAGAGAAGCACGGTTTCACATGCTACACGGTCCACTGTAAATCTCAACAGCTAATGCAAAGGCCAGATATCTTCAAGTAATTTGGAAAGATTCAGAGTAAACTCACTTCATGTTCAAAGGAAATGTGCCCGTCTTTGAGACAGAGCAGCTGCTTAATGGTTATAGAGCAGTAGTACACAAGAGCGTAAGCCGGGAGAAAAGAGGAACTCCGAATTTGTGCACTGCTGTATTTACATACATCTATGCTCTTTAAGAAGAAAAAATTGAGTGGGAAATAAAGAGCTTCACAAACAGAAAAGTCTCAAAGGCAATATCAAATTATATTATTTTACTTCTTTTTTTATTTTTCTCTAACAAAACAACAGTAAATCACTACTCAGAAGTTAATATAGTGTTTAACCTCCTTTATAAACAATAACAGAAGGGACACAATGGCATATCTGTTAATATCTCAAATTATAATCAGCACCATTTAAATGTTAAGCAACATTTACATAGAAAATCCAAGGGAAGAATGATAACACTCATTTTTATGGTCTACTGTGTTCTATTCTTGAAATTAAAAAAAAAGCCACAGGGAAAGCAGTTATTAAATTCATGAGAGCTGTCTTCAAGTATTTGAAGGACTGTTAATGTAGATGGTAGATTAGACTTATTCGGAATAATTCCAGGAGCTGCTTTTTGGCTCCCTAAACAAACAGATCTGCCATCCAATGAGAAACATCCTAAAAAGCAATGTGAGACTGCAGTGTTAATGTTAACCAGCAGATGCCCAGTGACTATGCTTAAAAAGCCTTCAAAACCACAATGCGGCAAGAGCCATGACTCAGTACTGTCACCATTTTAGGAGACGAGGGACCTTCTCCCTCCAGAGGTGGGAAGCTTCCTGTCGGGTCTGGGCACCGCCATCGGACATGAGAATTCTCACTTTGGGTTAAAAATAAAAACAAACCAAAAGGCACAAACTTTCCACAAGGCCCTCTTGAGCCCCTCAGCTCCACTTTCTTCTGTGTGTTTTCCCTGTGTTACTTTTCCTGCACTCTTCTTTCAGAGAAGGGATGATGGCATAAGACACCTACCAGGTGCCACCTAGCCTTTGATTCCAATAGTTTGCTTCTGTCAGCAGAATGGCGTGACTTAACTCTCCATTTATGGGTGCCAAGGGGATATGGGGAAATCATCCCACCCTCGCTCTTAGCCAGTCTCACGACATCACAGACCACAACTAAGCCCTTGCTACTTTTCTAGTAGGGTGTCATGTACAGTTCCAGTTCAGCCTCCCAGAGCTGGTCAGATCCACCATTGAAGCCAGAAAAATGGATAGGCGTAGAGACTAAGTCTCAATCTATAGCCATGAAAAGATTCTAACATCTAGACTAGTTTGTCTTTCAATATGAAATTTAAGTCCCTGGTAGCAAGGTTTCAGTGACCAAGTACTGTTAGGAAACGCCCAGTATTTCCAGACTGACAGTGCTGGATATATTTTCTATATACTTTTAGTATTTCCTTCCAGTTCTTAAAACTTTTTCCTGCATGTCTAATACATATAATTATGTGGTTTTATAAAATTAAAACAAATTTTATTTAAACAAATCCATATGTTGATATTTTCCTTTCGATGTCCTGTCTTTCCCTGTCTCAAAGGCCTGTTTTCTTTGAGTACACTGCATACTTGATAGGACCATTTATTTGACCATTCTCTGACTGCTTGGCATTTTAGGTTATTTCCTATTTTAAACAAATACTATAAACAGCACCACCATTAAGATCCTCATACCCAAATCTTTGTCAGCAATTCTCATGATTTCCTTCGGCTGGAGTTCTCAGAAGCAGGATTACTAGGTCAAAGAACATGCTCTCTCCCAAAGGTCTTGGGCAAAACTGTCCAGCTGCTTTTCTATGAAGGTTTCTGCCCAGTTAGATTCCCGAGGGTGAGCTGCAAGCTTGCCCCTCATCAGCGTGTGGGCCACACTAGAAACGGCTTGTCTTTAACCGTGGCAAGTTTATCTGGGCCAGGCATCACAGCAGGAATACTATAATTTTCATTTACTTCATTAAAATAAAATTGGATTTTTTTCCAGATACAGATTATTATCTCTTTGTCAAGAACTTTCAAAGATAGCCTTTTGGAAAAAAAGGAACATAATACTGACAAAAAAACTAAAGTATGTAAAAGACTGATATGCTAGCTGAAATTTTAATACTGAGCATTACTTCTAGGCTGTCACATTTAAAGACAGTTTATGAATATTTTCCTCATTTGAAAAAAAATACTAAGATTTATTTTCCCCACTTTAAATTCTTCTCTGATTATAATGGCCTTTGGCTCTTCTCAAATCATTGTAAGAGAGCCATTTCTCCCTTACACCATTCATTGATGCTTTACGGTACGGGAATCATGATCCATGTTCATCATGGGCGGCAGTTCTTTCACTGACTGATAAAGCAGTTCCCTCTGAGTTTTCTGTGTATGCTTGGAAAAGTACTATTGCAACTTTGTTCTTGTGAGACTATCATACAAGAGTGACGGGAACACATCACAAAACAGTCAGAAGACAAAACAAAAGCATGGCTTCAAGGTTTAGGGGAAACTCACTGACGAAATCACCTCGCCTGTACCTGTTTCTCAGTCAACACTGTATGGTTCATGAGTACTGACTTGCTTTCTACTTCTGAGATGATTTTTATATTCAAAATTATATATGATATAATTCTATCTTTATCTTCTCAACTAATTTGAATTTCCCATGGCTAAGACTGGAAACAGTGATTATTAAATGGAACTATAAATCATTACAAAGATGCTTCATTGCATTTAAATTGAATCTCAGCCTACAGTCGAGATTCATATCCTAACATTCTGATATTAATTTTTTTGTGGTACTAGAGAATCAAACTCAGAGCTGCGTGCATGCTACAAAAGTGTTGTACCACTGAGCCATGTCCCTACCCTGCTAATATTAATTTAGAATTAAGTTTATTCTTTGACATCAGTTCTGAGTCCCCAGTATTGATTGAATTAGGGAGTCAGAACTTAAATATACAACTTAATATTCACCCGAAGAAAATCTTCACTTTTTTGAAACAGGTATTTTATAGTTACTGCTATGCTACTTGATTTACATAGTATAACACTGTCTGTGCATGTTTGTTCTTGTCTATGGATGTGGAAGACATGTCTCCCTCTAAAGCCCCAGAACTTAGTTCAGCAGTAGTGCTCTGGTCACTATGTGAATGGCTAAAGCAGGTTCTCTATACTCCACATGCCTTTTCCCTGAACACAGAGGACACCCATGAGATGGCTCAGTGTTCAAAAGCACTTCCCAAGAAAGTCTGACAGCCTGAGCCTGATCCCCAGAACCCACAAGGAAGGAAAGGACCAACTCCCAAAAGCTGTCCTCTGACCTCCATGTATGCACTATGGAACACACGATAATAGCAATAAATATTTTAATTATAAAATGAACAGAAAACAAAAAAGGAATATGATTGAGGTGTTAAAAATAAAGAAATTGGATGTGAATACTTGTAATAAGTATAAAGCAAAGTAGAAAGCATAAAATACATTAATAAGTATAAGTATTCACAAACTCCAAATGAACATAATAATACTCAAAGAGTTACATAAAGCAACTATTAAAATACAGAAACTGGATAAAAGTATAATCACCAGAGGCATCAAGAAACCACAAGAATTTTAATATAGCTCTTTCAGAAATTAGCGTATCTATTAATCAGACTATATCATGCAAATGTATGCAAATTGTTCTGTATTGGTATACCCATGGAGCTTTAAGACAAGTTGATCATGTCCTCAACTACAGAGGTAACTTTTAGCAAATCCTTAAAAGCAGAGGCTTCTTTGGGTCATATTGTTTCATCTTTGAGAAATAAAATTGATAATAAATAAAGAAATGAGTAAATGTTCTGAAGTAACTTGGAATTAAAAAAAAATAAACAATGGACTAGGGAGAAAGCCAAAAGAGAAACTACAAACTATGTAGGAGGCAACAAAGAGAAAAAGAAAACATAAACAATTTTTTACCATCAAAACAAGAATAGCAAATCAATCTAAGGAAGGAAAAAAACCATAATGGAATTATATAGCATTTCTGTATGTTCTTACTGAACTTGTGGGAAAAGACATAAAGACAGTGTGAAGACAATTCCACTCTTGCCTCAGAGCCACTATTCAGTATGAGCTCAGACACATCGGAGTATTGCTACTCCACCATTCATATGCCAATGGTATTGATGATTAGACTGCTAGGAATAAAGAGCTGATAATTTTAAACTAATGAAATTAAAGATAAAAGCTGCAATGTGCAGATATGAAAAGAGAGAGGGGGGTGAGATGGCTCAGTGGTGAAGAGGACTTGCTTGCTCTACCCAATTTTATTCCCAGTGCCCACATGGTGCCTCATAACTGTCTGTAACTCCAGTTCCAGGGAATCCAATGCCTTCCTTAAGCAGTAGACTTGCACATGATATACAGACACACGTGCAGGCAAAATGCTCATATACATAAGATAAATTTTTAAAGAGAGACTAGAAATATTAAGATGATGAATAAATAAAGAATTCCTTGAAAAGAACCTTTTTGCAAGCCTGGCTAAGAAAAAACAAGAAACCCCACCAGATCAGCCAGGAGACATAACCATAGAAACCAAATGCAGTAAAAGAAGTGGGAGAGGATTGCACGTAAAACTGACCACAGCTTTGAAAACTCAAATGAGCAATTACTTGGTAAAATAAAAGTAACCAAAATTGCAAAGAACTGGAAACCCCGAAATAGACCAATTATCCTAGTGCAGAGTTTCCCAAAATTCGCTCAACACTGTAACCACCTGGGGATCTTAAAACCAATGAATGTTTGGATCCCAACCTCAATTATTCTGACTTAATTCCTTTGGGGTGAGACCTGGACAGTAGAGAGTGTTACATTCCCCACAAGACATTCAAATGTGTAGCAGTTTGGGAAGCACTATGTCAGCAATGAACCGAATAGCAGAAAGCAAAGCTCTGGTACATATTGGAGCCTACACAACGGCAGGATGGCAGCAGGCTCCACCCTGGCCTGGGAGTCAGAATCTGTGGGTGACTCGAGCGAACTTCAGAAGATGGCCACTCCAGAACAGAACAGATAGGTGACTGAACAACCACCTTAAATAACAGGCCCAGATGGGCGCACAGCTGGATGGAGTTTTGATGTCGTTGAACCTTAGGAAATGATGACAAATGTCCTGATTGTTTTCTGAGACCAGTAGACTTAGTTCTTAGATGTTTCACCCCTTTCATGAATCCCAAGCAAAGAACCAATAAAAAATCTCCAGCACACACAAGTGCAAGCCCATGAACCCTAAGGGAAGCACCCTCCACTGGACATAGTGGTGCTATCCAGAGGACAAGTACAGCACTACCATTAAGGCTCATGACTGAGTACAGTCCATTATCAGAAAACATCCTTGCGGTAAGGGATAAACACTCACATGACCACATCAAGTGCTGACAATTCACTTCACAGCAAAAACCTGGTTTACTGAATCTCAAATCTAAGCAAAAACAGTGATCAAAGCTAACAGTAAAGTCTAGCAAAATCCACCAGCAAATTACTCTAAAGAGAGACAGCAAGTCTGCCATTCCTTGTTTCTGAACCTACCCCTAGGCTCCTGCAAGTTTAGTTCTTAAAAATGCAATTTGGAAATACGCCAACAGCAAAAAGACAAAGACTATATGACTTCACATATATGAGTTATACAGAGCAGTTAGACTAATAACCAAAGCAGAGCAGTTGTCAGGGCTGGAGAGGGACCAGTGGGGAGTTGCTTAATGGATTGAGTTTAGATTTGCAAAATGACAAAGTTCTCAAGAATGCTTACACGATGATGTGAAAACATTTATCACTACTAAATTATATACTTGAAAATGATTAGGATGGCATACTTTATGTTCTGTATATTTTTGCCATAACTTTAAATATATAACTTGGAATATGTAACAACAATATGACTATATTCAGAAATAATCTTCACATTGGCATTTATGTTTATAACATTGTTTATAAATTACCAAATACAACTCTACTTGCAATCAACCCCATGGCTAATCTTTATACTTGAATATATAGGGACTCAAAATTTTTGAGTTGTCTCTACTGCTTCCTGGATATCTCTCTTTTTAAAAAAAATTTTTTTTAGTTACTGTCAGTTAGAATGGATTTCCAGGAAAAAATTATCACAGAGAAAATAAGAGATAATATTTTTTGAGGCCACAAATAAAGAAGAATTCGTATCTGTTGCCTTTGAATGCAAAACTTCAATGGAAAAGTTTTCTTCTCATAATTTTAAATATTCCCTATCTTATAGAGTTTCATGTTGAAAAACAGAAATATGCAGATAACTTCTTATTCATCTATGATGATCAAAAGATTTTTCTGCTTCAGCTTTGAAATATAAATATTTTCACTGAATATATTTAGTTGCTGATCTCTTTCCACGACTGCACACTGGATACAGTTAGCTTTTTTGATCCACATATTTAGATCATTTTTAGCTGATACAAATTTTCTTCATTTATCTTCAATCCTATTTTGCTTCTAAATGCTCTGATTTTTCTACAAAGGTGACATAAATTCGTATGAAGCTTTCTCATCTTCTATCATCAATTATTTAAACTTTTTCCCCCCTCTGCATTTATGAACAAATAACTTGAGTTTGTTCTCTGTGTCAATGACTATTTCCACAGGCTGGGGTCTTACTTCTCTGCCATAGATTTTAATAGTATGAAAGCAACTTCTTTTACTATTTTTTTCCATCTTACATGGTTCCATATTTATTCAAACTGTATTTATTGGTTCATCGACCATGGAAGTCCTTCCTCCTGAATAAACGCCTAGTTCCTCATATTCAAACACATACTTTTCTAGATGGTACTCATATATCCTTTCTTTGTTTTGTTTTTTGTTTGGTTTTTCATCAAGGACCTATTAGTGTGGTTGCTTTTCATTTAACCAAATCCATAGTTTGGGTTTGGACTTGGGGAAGTATGTGGCTTCCTGTTGGCTGCATAAGTGAAGTCTGTAATCTGGGCTGAACATGAGGCTGTAGAATGGGCAGAATCAGATATGGAGTTGTGTCTCCTCACTCAGAGGCTGCAAGGATCACTCAGCTGTATGAAAGAGTAACAGTAATGACAACGAAGATGCCGTTGAGTGTTCCTTACACATCAGGCTTTGTGCCACGCACGTCAGACAGCCCAAACAGCAGCTTTGCCCATTTGGTCTTGTCGTCTTTGCTGTTGTGGACGCCATTGCTGTTGACAACAATAACGACTCTGAATGCTTACATTTCTTAGCGGCCCCAAAGCACTAAACTCAAAGGTTTAGGATGCAGATTAAATAAGAAAACGTGTTAAAGTAGCTCAAGTTGGTAAGCAATAATTGAGAGAGGTGGTGAAATATTAGTAGCAGTGCTCATCAAAGTTGCCAAGGAACTGGATCCTGCCCTCTCCCTACCACCTAGCTAGTTGAGAGTCTACCAGGTGACTATAGACAGGAACCTTCTGGGATGGAGGACTACCACAAGCACAGACAGGACCGAGCTTCAGAAGGACCCTGTCTCGGGGGGATAAACTAGTTAGACTGGAGTGGGGACATTTGGAGGACACACTCAGGGAAGGGGACGAGAGAGCTAGAGGTCTCTCGTGTCCTCCATTCCCTAGCCCTGCTCGTGTCGAGAATGGCACAAAGAATATCAGGAATCAAAGAATACAGGACCACCTCTGTCCCTGGCAGATGATAGAGATGATAGTGGCGTGGGTCTGCACTGTCTCACAGAAGCAGCACTGTGATCTCTCTGCTGAGATAACAAAATCAACCAGAAAACAGGGATTTTTGAATCCAGCCTGCATACATTAGTTATGTGGTGATGAGATAAGCCTCTGTGAGCCAAGCAAGAGGGTATCATTTGCACTCTGTTTTCAACATAGTTAGAAACATTTTCAACAATTTATGAGTCTGTGTGGAAGTTTTAGTAAGAAGTGGCAAAAAGCCGAATCAGAGGTTAAGCCTGAAATGTGGGCTTTCCATCCAACGGTTAACGATAACTTTTTTGCTGGATACCTCAAGGATCTGTCTTTAAATTTTATCACTGTCACTCAAAACTGTATCTGGCTTTTAAAATGTTTTTAAGATATACTATTTATAGTTTGACAAACTGCTTCTAAAACTTATAAGAAAATAAAAAAGATTCAAAAATAACCTTACAAAACATATTGTAAAAACCTAAAGTTAAAAATGATCAAAAAGATGCTTTGCTATTGGCAAAAGAGAGACATAGAGGTTCGTGAAATGGCCCATCAGCAAACATGCGCTTCTATAATTGTTGATAGTTGATAAGGGTGGTGGAACAATTCAGTAGAAAACAAAAGGCCTTTGCAACAAATGTGCATAATCAACTAGACATCTCTATGAAAAGCAGATTAACATCAACCTTGAATTCCCACGCTATACAGTATATGCACATGTAATGAAAAGCTGCTCAACCATAAAAAGGAATCTATGCTACCACACGAGTAAAGTGAGCCAAAGTGACTCTGCTGAATTAAAGAAGCCATATGAAAATGAACATAAATGCTGAAGAGATGGCTCAGCAATTATGAGCACTGGTCCAGAAGACCTGGATTCAGTTCCTAGCACTCACACAGTGGTTCACAACCACGTGTACCTCCACTTACAGTTCATCTTGTGCAACAAGTAGCCAGGTTTTCACAGTGGGGTACTATTTGCAAACCACGACAATCATCACAAGAGAATGAGAAACACTTGGTGGAATCTGGAGAGTTTCTGAAGACACCAACTACTACAGAATGTCCTTTGCTTGTTTGTTTTGTGCCTTCTCTAATGTTATCTTACTGGGACGACCTTTCTTTTGTGAGCATATAAAATCTGGCAAGATTATGGTATGTTCTCTATGGGTTAATAAACAAAAGCACCAAAGAGCGTACCATACTCAACAATTCATCTGACTGGGGGCAAAAATTCTCTCTGAGTCTAGATTCTGAATCAGTGATTTTTATTAGCCCTACATGTCTCAGTCAGCTCCCTCCTGCACAGTCCTGACTGGGGTGCAGTTCACTTACAGGGCAAAGGGGTGCTGCAAATATTCCACAGAAATACCTGCGTTTTCTGACTGAGGCCAGGCATTGAGTATGGAGATCATATTATG
Organism: Peromyscus californicus insignis; assembly: GCF_007827085.1. Lineage (NCBI taxonomy): Eukaryota > Metazoa > Chordata > Mammalia > Rodentia > Cricetidae > Peromyscus > Peromyscus californicus. The sequence continues at coordinate 68,927,761 of NW_026294573.1, read as the reverse complement.
TACTCCAGGCCATAGGCTGTGCAATGTATGTGGCCTGGGCCTCCACTTAACACTGCCTAGTACTATCTCTGGCCAGGCTCAGATACCTTAATAAAGAGAGGTTTGCAAAAGAAAGGAAGTGATAATAATCATAAGGTGTTCGGAATTCACTAAGAGGAATAGTTTGTCAGGAGAGGCACCACTAAGCACTCTTAACGTGAAACTGAACAGCAGAGATCCTGAAGAAATTCTATCAAGGAGGTTGTCAGGGGGTGCAGACATGCTACATACTAACCATGGTGCAAGAACATGAATGAGGGACATGGAAACCCTGAAGAGCTGTTTTTACCATGGCCAAGGATTTAGGGTGAACCTAGAACACGGCCTTGGCAGCAAAAGGAGGAAATGGAATAATGCATTTTACAAATTACGGAGGGAATATGGGTCTGCAACATACACATCAGAGGGTTAAGACCCAAGGCGAAACTATCTGCTATTGAGGTCAGGAAGTTATTATAATGACTTAGATGAGCTAATTAAAGTGAAAACAGTTGTTAATAAACACGCATTACAATTTTAGCACCAATTATCTTCTCTGGAAAAGACTTTGCCTTCTTTCTTTTAATTAAGAGTAATGCCCCCAGTGTCTAGAGCCTCTGCATTCAATCATCCATCCATTCATTCATTCCTCGGCCTTCCTCTCTCTATGCTTGGTCTTAAACACTCATAGGTACTTCTCCATTCTCCATAGAAATGCACAGTGTGTGTGTGTGTGTGTGTGTGTGTGTGTGTGTGGCGGGGGCCATTCTTCTAGGTATCACCCAGGCCTGATGAGACTAAAACAGCAGAATGCTTTATTATATCTCACCAGAAATGAGCCATTATTTATTTAGAAAAAAAAAACTGCTCTGACTAGAAAGTAGCTCAGTTCAGAAGATGACAGCAGTTCAAGATGCCAAATTTTAAAGCTAAAATCCACCGCATTAAAAAGCAATCTACAAAATAACCAGTGGAAGCAATTTACAAAATATCATGGCATTAAGAGGTGCATTGTGTGTGTGTGTGTGTGTGTGTGTGTGTGTGTGTAAATCTGCCTGCCCATGTTCATGCAGGTGTGTGCTCATGAGTATGAGCATAGGAACAGAGGTCAGAGGTCAAAGGTTAGCCTATGGTGTCTGTCTCTATTGCTCTACACCACACATTTTGAGACAAGGTCTCTCATGGAACTTGGCTCACTGGCCAGGGAGCTCTGGGGATCCACCTGTCTCCACTCCTCCAGGACTAGGGTTACAGGAGCATGTGCACACCAGCACACTCTGTTTTCACATAGGCGCTAGGGGTCCAGTCTCATGGCTTCATGCTTACACAGCAGGCATTGAACCCAATGACCTATCTCCTTGGCCCTGCATTTGATTTTATTAATAATCAAAAGGTCAAACCTAAAAGTCAGACGGGTCTGCTGTCTTCTTGCTCCTGAGTACTACAGGGGACATGGATATGTGCCCCCCCCCAAGGAGGTATCATGACAACATGATACAGTCAAAGTAGAGAGAGTATGAGGGAATAGATTTAGTGGAGCCAATAATCAAAATCATTTCAACAAGAAAGCAAGAGTCTGGCCCTACTTCTACTTTATTACATAAACATGGGAAAGGACCTGGTCTCTGAAAATTCGCTTATGTCAAACCCCCTCCCCCAAATTCTTAACAACTCTGAAAATCAAAACCTGCTAAATTATTCAAGGTTCATTGGCATTGTTAGTTAAAAGGTAGCAAGAATCAAATTGCCACACACAAGTCCTTCTTTTAAATTATTTCATTTGGTATCACAGGAAAAAGAAAGAAAAAGAACGACTCTGGTAGACCTGCCTGGTACCTTAAACTGTGCTTTTTAAGAATAAGGTAGAAAGAAACTAAAGCTTGATTAGCGAGGGGTACGTGTGTGATAATGAATTGTCTCTTGTCCCATCATTACAAGGCTCCTCCCTCTTTCCAGGCCAGGGTGTCACAGTGCCCTGTGTAGGCCAGTGAGTACAGGAAGCTACATTCCACAGATGGCAGGGACTGCAACCAGCCTAGAGAGCCAGCCCACTCTGCACTACAGAACTGTCCTCACATTCCAGCTGTGAGGAGGAAAATGATTTGCATTATTAATCTGTAGCTGCATACTGCAAAAGTAGTGCTTGGAAATACACAGGGGTGGGGGGACTTACATTGAGAGGAGATTTTAGACACAGGCAGGCATTGTGAAAGGAATACAAAATACTTGGCTGAAGGAACAATCACTAAAATAGTGCCCAGAGGAGTAGGTCCAGGCAAAGCCTAACCTCAGGGTACTTATGATTTTGTGTGGGAATTTAACTGTCTGTGGAGAACCAACACATTCAACAATAAGAGAAAAATATGTTACAGCAACATCTCTTAAAATTTAACACACTACAATCTATTTCTGTCGAGCCTTCTGGGAAGTTTTCTAGAACTAGGTATAGTGTAAGCTAAGTGCCTGCATCAGTATGTTCCTTTTTTTGATTTGGAATCATGTTACGTGGCTGCTTAGTTTCAGACACTACAAAACCTTAAAAGAGCTAAAATTCAAACAAACAACTTGAAGACCTAAGACTAACCCCTGAACCAACCTGTCCTTTCCCTCACTGTATGGTGGAAAGACCATATTTTCTCCTTTACTTGAGCTCTATTGTGACCAAGTGACAAGTCTCAGCCTGAACGGTACAGTGAGCAATTAACACTTGAGATAATTTGGGGGTGAGGAAAAGACGGGCTTCTGGGCAAGTGCAGTTATAAAATGGGGGAGCCTGCTTCCCAAGTGACCCAGCCCACTTCCTTGTGCCCTCTTACATCATTCCTCCCTAAGCGTATCTGATGATGCTCTCCCCAGTGCTTGCTCATGCTAACTGTGGTCTCACTAGCCCAAGCTCCACTTCATCAGCCCACCTCTGCCTACCACCATCCTCCCACAGTACAGCCTCCAGGTTGTGGGCAGTATGGAATGGGGAAAGCACTGGTCCTCTATTAAACTTACTGCCAAATAAAGTTTTGGCTCATGAAAAAAAATCAAGCTAAACCTACAATTTGCCAGTAACTAGTCAGGTCTTCATACGAACCCTTTCAGCTTTCACACTAGATTTATAAGAAAAGTAAAGAAGTTTGACAGCAATCTGTAAGTACCTACCCACTAACTTTTGCTGAAAAAAATATTTCGACAACTATTTTATGCAAGATAAGCTGGGTCGTAGTACTAAATCACGAAAAATTATCTATTAGAGGGAGCATGTGTAAGCAGAGGCTGGGAGAGTAAAACTGCAATGGAAACCGAGGTATTCGGCCCTGCCTGGGAATATCCGGTAAGATGCTTGGAAGAGTCTGGATGGCTAGGATGAGCATCTGTTTGTAGTGGGGCTGTAGAGGTTGTGGCCTTGGACAGAGCTCAGCGGATGAGGGCATGCAGATAAAAGCAAGAGGGGGGCGGGGAACTGGATATTGAGCAGTATGTAAAAGACTGGTTCTCCATCTTCCTAATCCTGTGACCCTGTAATACAGTTCCTTATGCTGTGGTGACCCCAACCATGAAATTATTTTCATTGCTACTTCATAATTGTAAATTTGCTACTGTTATAAATCATAATGTAAATATCTGATATGAAGGATATCCAACATGTAACCCCCAAAGGTTGAGAACCCCTGTTCTAAAACTACATTGTAGAACTAGGGTTCGTAAGTAGTGAGTCAGTCATCCTGGGCTTTTAAACCACGCTCACGCTTCAAGCAGATTCCTGCACACACAGGGTCGGAGAAAAGAAGCCCAGGAAAGATGAGACAATTACAATGATTCTATAAAATTTCAAGGAAGAAATCGTGTTTAGAGATTGTGGTGGTTTAAATGGGAATGGCCCTCATAGGCTCATATGTTTGAATGCTTTCTCGACAGCTGATGGAACTGTTTAGGAAATGGAGAGTGTGGCTTTGTTGGAGGGGGTGGATCACTAGGGATGAGCTCTGAGGTGTGAAAAGAAGCCTATGTCTTCCCAGTGAGCCACGCCTGTCTCTCTGCCTCATGCTTGGGGAGAAGATGTAAGCTCTCAGCTTCGGCCTCAGCACCAAGCCTGACTGCCTGCGACCATGCTCCCTACCATGACGTCAGGTCATGGACTCCAACCTTTTGGAACCATGAGCACCAAATTCATTGCTTTCTTTTATAAGCTACCTTGGTTGTGGTGTCTTTTCACAGTAGTAGAAAAATAACTAAGGCAGAGCTCAAACCACGGTGACAGAATTGAGAACTTTGTACCCCAAAGAAGAGTACATAAGTGAGAGGGGCTCCCTAATAAAGTCGCAAGCTTCTCCAACCAAGAGTGACTGGGGAGATTCTGATAGTGCTAAGACACTTACAAAGGAAAGCAAACAAAGTAAGTCTGATAGAAAAGAACATGAATTTAATTTTGGAAGTGTTACATCTGAGTTACCCATGAGGCATCTAGGGGAGCAAGTCCAACATGTCATTGGAAACAAAGGTCTGAGACAACAGTAGAGGAATCTGCTCCAATGGTATACTTTTGGCCAAACAGAAAGGAAATGCACTCTAGAAACTCATAGGAGGTACTAAAAATCCAGAAGACTAAAGGCAAGGGGAAAAAGAAGTCATTACAGGATCTTAAGGAAACACCAGTTCCTGGATTTCTTCAAAAGGAAGGGGCAAGGTTTTAAACGGAGTACACCAAATCAACAGTACCTCCATGGTGGCCCACACCTGCCATCCCAGCACTCAGCGGCTGATACAGGAAGATAGCTACAACCACGTCAAAGCCATCTAGACTCCGGAGTTAGAACCTGCCTCAAGGCAAACAAAACAAAGTATATGTACACTGGAACAGAATGGAAAGGAATCACCTGGGCCTAGCTCCTATAAAGTCATGAGTTCAAGAGACTCACTCAGTGGGGACAGAAGCCCACTTACTGAGTTGATGGCCCTTCAGTACAGTCAGGAAAAAGAGAGGGAGGAGCCTTTGGTGGGGAAAGCCTGTCTGAAGCACAAGATATAAGTTTTTAGTAAGAGTCAACAGGAAAAAAAGGAGATGAGAGGGCTAGAAAGAATATAAACAGATCCATTTTAATGGGGATGGGAAAACTGGTGGCTTCAGAGGGTAGGAACACCATGGGGAGGCAACTCAGAAAAAATATTTGTACAGTGCCTATGTGAAGGTCCAACAGATAAAGGATTGCCAGGGAAAAGTTGCCCAATCCCCAAAGAGAGATTGCGCCTACTCTCATGACAGTACTAAGAGCTGCCCAACTAAGTCGACGTACCTGTCTTTTAATGCCAAGAGACACGCAACAGACTCACTATCTAAAAACTCCAATTCTATTCCACCATGAACCTGAAAACATCAGCTCCTTTTGCCTCCATCATAAAACCTATCCTAGGCTACTCTCTACTTCCCTTCTTTTTTCCTGCATCTTTCCTCTGCTTTCTATATCCAAAAAAGTACAATACAAAAATATATTATATATAAACAGTTCTTCCTATGTGAAGGTTTCCTGACCAATCAAGCTGGAGAAAAAGTATAATCCAAAAAACTAGAAAACTAAACTCATTTTTATGGAACACCTACATTTATCCAGGTGTTCTGTCTGTTCCTTGCAAATGTGTGGAAAGAGCTGAGTTTCTGAGAAGTTGTCTGACCTGCTCAGTCTCCTCATGACCTAATGATGATTGTACAAGACGGAGCTCGATTCCAGCGGAAAATATCATCCCATACCTTATGTTCCTCGTACTCTTCACATGACCCGCAAGTTAGAAACAGTAGTCCACAACTTTGAACTGAAACACTTCAATTGAAGCACTAAGCAAAATTTAATTCCCAGCATATATAAAATATTGTATGTACTCATAGTCAAAACTTGGGAAGAGTGGAGATTCAATATAATTCATATTTTGCAAAAATCTGCAACATCTAGCCTAATGTCGTGCACAAAGTAGACGCTCAGTGAGTAACCACCAGGTGAAAATTTCACTTATGGCCTGCTTAGAAATTCCTGAATTTGTTAATGATACTCAGTGTGGAATGATAGATATTCCCAAACTCCCAAAGGGAAATGGCTGCTTCTACTCCTCATTTTGAGCTCAACCAAATCGAGAACCTCGTTGTCGAGAATGTAATGTAATGTTTACTTCTGAACTTGATAGTCAGTGGGAATCGATATTATTTGTACCTGATAAAGTAGGCAATCCAGGTAGATGAAGAAACCCTAGCTCTCCTAGATGGCTCAGGACTCATGGGATAGCTCTAAATTATCTTTCTTTTAGCAAATTAACTATTTCAAGCAATCAGGCCAACTGAGTAGTAAAGGTCTGGCTTGGTTCCAGCTGCTCTCCAGACCAACTTTTGATGAGTAGGTTACACGTAAGTACCCAGAATGAAACCTGTAAAAATTGGTAGATGAGGGCTAGGCACGCTTCTGGTTTTTTCTGAATAATTTGAGAAGAAACATTTCCCTTATCCGATCCTCCTTTAGTCTCAATTCTGTCCCAATTTTGAACATTTAGAGATTTCACTGAGCATGTCTCCAAATGAGTAAGAAGAAAAAGAGAAATGTTTCTGAAGCTAATTTATTAAGAAAAAAAGTCCTTTGATTTTTGACTGGCACAGATCTAATTCTTAAATTACTTAAAAGCTTTACCTACATGTCATGTTTTAACTACTGTTAACTATTCTTTTCAGGACATTCCTACTCATTTTTTTGTGAATAGAAAGCGTGTTTTTAGTTTGTTGCCTATTATCTAGTACCACAGTTTAGAATTATTCATCAGTGTTATTAAACAATATTATCTTCTCCCATTAAAAAATCTTGACTGACAGAATCAAATGAGGTTATAAAAAGGAATGGGTATGAACTTTTAAAGAATGGGTTATGATTTTAAATATCAAAGGGAGTTTCCTTTTTCTTTGACTGTGAGAACCTAAAAACGTTTGTCTGTCCATGAAAATAGGAAAGAAAAATATTATGTGATTTTAAAACTATTAAAAAGTGTTATGTATACTCCCAAACCTAAGATTTAAAAACATAAAGTGAAAGGTTAGGCAAATATGGGCGCCAGTGATGCCAGCAGGTACCAAGCACCATTAAGATGCTGAGCCATCTTCTCAGTTAGTGCAAACTGATTTTGATTAGTTTTGTGGCACCCCTGTGTTGACTTCCATTATGAGATCTACCAAATACGTTGTGGAATGAGCAACTAGAAATTTGTATGACCGAAACAATTGCTTAAGTGAAAACAGACATTGCTGTATTTGACAGAGTTTCTTCGTGCAATTTAATTATTTACTCATTTCTGTCCTTGCCACAGAGAAGGAACTCAAGGTGGCTGACTTAAGGTCACACAACATACAGCTCCAAGGTTCATATAATGTCAAGCCACATGCAAATGTCAACACACACACACCAAAGTACACACTCTTGAAAAAAAGAAAGTAGGAAATTAAACTGTAAACCCCTTCCTTCTAAACAAGAAAATTCTGGCTAATGAAATTTTAAATACTTCAAAAATTTCCACCAGAAAATTTACAGGACTTGCTCTGGGATTCAACATTTCTTTAATGTGCTACCACCAGCCAAGGGAGCTTCCCACTAAACTACAGCCTTCCTAAACTCCAAATTGGAGCAGAGGCCAATTTCAACTTCCAGATTGCTGCTTTCTCTTGATACCCTCCCATTCTGGTAGTAAGCAGGGGATTCAGTTTGGGAAATCAGCCCAAGGAATATAGATACGAAATAACAGCAAATCCAGGCTAAATCCAAAAGACTACAATCCAATGATGCATCTCCTTCAAGTTGTGGAGGTGTTTGGAAATACAATCAAACCTGAGCCCAAGTCCCTCAGCCCCTGTCACTTCTAGCCCACCAGAGCTGCTGACATGGTTAGAAGACACTTGGACTCCTAGAAACAAGTGAGGATAAATATGTAACCTCAGACTTGGTTACAATCAAGAGGAAGATACACCATTAAGATAAGGAGATGGTCAGGTGCTTTCAATGAAAGCCACCAGGCCATGCTGTCAGGCCCCTTGTGATTACACAGCACCTTAGCTGGGAAAAGAACATTCAACTACTCATTACTTAAAAAAAAAATCACAACAAAACCTGAAGTTACAAGCAGGTGGAGGAACTTCCATAAAGACTATTTGAATACATTTTATAAATTACGAGTACCAAGAAATTATTTCAATACTTTACAAATGACAAACACTAAATGTCACTTCTCCAAAGATATGTTTTTGTTTGCTTGTGATGAAACACTAATCCCAAATGAAAGCATGAATTTGAAAATAAAGACCCATTTTATCTGTCAAGGTCCAGAGTCCAGTATTAGGGGCATCGGGGTTAGCAAGATGGGGACGGAAGAAGGCGAGGGGAGAAAGAACAAAGTGTGAGGACATGTGAAAACAGTATAAGGAAACCGATTAGCTGCATGTTCACTTTTAAAAAATTAAATAGATAAAAATACTGCCTATTATTAAAAAAAAGAAATTCAGAACCCGTAAAGAAGTAGTGCCCGTGTCAGACAGCCAAGCAGGGTGGGGTAGTGTGCAGACAGACACATGGGTGTGCTGGGTGGGAGACCACCCCATGTCAATGGTTAGGAACAGATTCCACGAGCTGCTATGCCTCTAAAGGCTGGGATTTTTGCCACCTCTTCCCAAGCTGTTGGTGAACGCACACAGCAGCAGACAGGGCAATCACTATGAGTTCCACATCTCTTGGGAGAAACCCTACAGCACTGCAAAGGTGTTTTGCAGAAGCTGACCTTCTCATGGAAGCCAGCAGGAGCTCAGTCTCCCACTTGTGACACTAGTCTGAATTTTCCCATAGATGGACTGTGCCTCCTGAGACACTGAATCTCTATATGAAGATTTCAGGAGCACGGTCTCCCCACTTGTGAGGCTAGTCTGAATTTTCCATAAATGGATTGTGGCTCCTGAGACACTGAATCAGGTCAGCCAAGGCCAGAACTGAGAGATAAAGATAGTGTCCTGGGAGAAGTCTCCTGAGCTCCCAATGCCTGGGTTGCTGAGACAGTTTGTGCCAACTGACTATAAGACGAGAACAGGTCTCTTGTATTTAAAATTGAAAAATATTATCTTCCCAATGCCTAGTTTATTTCAAAATATTGTAGGACACATTTTGCTTTTATGAAAAAACTTTAATACCTAAGGAGAGGCTATCTCAAAATAAAACAAAAAATTCTTTAATAAGCTCCATATCATGATGTACAAAAAGCATGTTAAGTGATGGAAGTTCCCGAATGGTCAAAGAAAATTCCAATTTTATCTTAAATTAACTAACATCTTAATTTTTGGCAGTTATTAAAAAACATTTCCCCCAAAGAAACTTGAAACTTGGAGGAACTGGTGTATTCTAGTTGGCTTATGTCTGCTTTTTTTTTATTTAAAAAAAAAATTAAGAGACTCTACATGGTACGTAGCAGAAGAAAAATGTAACCAACCTTCTTGACAAATACTGAAAACTCAATCCTGCCGTAACATAAGCACACAAAGGTCACCTGCCCAGCTCTGCCCAGCTCCAGCAGACAGCATTCAGGTGAGCCTCTGTACTTGCTCAGAAATGCGATTCACACATGGCTACATCATTAATTCCAATCAAGTCGCCCTTCAGAAGTGAACAGCAGCCCAGCCTTCGTTTAGTCTGGCTTTTAAGACCTTTCTCAAAGTGTTTTCCTCCTTTTTTTTTTTTTTTTTTTTTAAATGTGTAGAGGCTTTTAAAAGCTTATATTTTAATTTAAATATTTTATGCTCTGCTCTCAGATTGCAGCACTAGCAAATTTATCAAGAAAAATCAATTCAGTATCAATTTTAAGTTGTCCTGAATTAGGACTTTTCATCATTGGCGTATAGAATATGTATTGAATGAATACTTTTACCTTTGGAGTATATAATGTGCATTGGATTAGTGTTTTCATCGCAGAGTATATAATATTTTGCCAAACAATATAATTTTAAGGAGAATAGTCTGTACAGAATCACTTAATACATATGTAGAAAAATAATTTTCCTATGAAAAACATGGATATGTTTAAAAAATTTATTTCATTTTGATTTTGTATTTTTCCTGGGATATTGATTGCTACATGTCTCTAAAACAATTTTAGGATTGAATTAGTCTCCTTTTGTGATCTGGGGATTTTTAAGGTACAGCAATGTTTCATAAGCCAGGCATATGAAGCAACTGAAAATGGGAACGACCTCAGATTCTGACGTTTTACACTGTGTGGTCTGTTTCAGTAAAATGGCAGATGACATTTTTTAGAGAGACACAGGGCAAGTGTGGCTCTTTGGGGTTTATTGTGTTTTGCTTTTGTTTTTGGTAAGAATATTTTTAGAACATTCTCTTTAAAAAAAATCACAGATACAATTAATATTCTTCTAATAACAGAAATTTTAAATTCTTCATTATGTTAATTTCATATTATTTTCTCATGAGAAGGAAAACACTGCTCTAAATCAAAAGTAAAATGCTGTATGTTCAGAATGTGGAGAACAAAACCCCCAGGACAGCTAAAATGCATATGCCCATTCTCAGGTCTGGCACCATCCATTTCTGTCTAAAGAAGGCCATCCACACCTTCAACTGAAGATGGTGAATTAAAAGCCCTGCAAAAGCCCCTTTATAAAACATAACTACTCACCAGTACCATTCTTAAAACAGAATGCGTAAACTATAAGAGTAGAGAAATTGTTACCAGGTTTTCTGTTTTGTTTTGGGGTTTTGTTTTTGGTTTTGTCCACTAATAATATGATTAAAAGGTTTTTAGGTTTTCAAATGCCTTAAAGACATACAACTAAACATGTGTTTGAATCAGCTTTTAAAGACACCCACGAAGATGAAAACCTCTGTGCTCAGGTGAACACTGAGGGCTGCCATAGGAAGAAGCTTGCTCCCAGGGCAGAGGCCTACACACAATCACATCTTGTCCCGAGCCTGCGGCCTGCCAGAACAGAACAGGCAGCTGACCAATTATGGGTGTTGATCTATACAGGGCTCCTTTGTTCTCCACCGGTGTCAGGGTGCACACGTCCGGGGACACATATTTACCTGGAGGATTCTTGGCAGGATCATTGTGGCTTGGACTTCCTGATTGTCCAGAATCTGAAAAGAAATCACAGAATATGTTTTCTTTTTAATTTGTTTTGAAAGAATTTCACAATACTAAGAAGGGCTTAAAAAAAATTTTTAAGGTACAACAATGAGGTGAAGTGTTTAAATAAAGCATACTTTCCCAAGCCTTTTCATAGCAACATTTTAGTCATCAAACTAGATAGATGCCTATACATATTTCTTCGTCAAAGGGAACAATTACTCATCTATAATGCTTCGGGGTGAAGAAAGGTTTCCTGCTATGAGGTCTGGCTGCAAAGCCACTGAAACCATTTGAAGGTTAGGCAAATATCAAGGCCGGAGAGCAGAAATTTGAAATAAAGCAGATATTGTCCCTTAAAAGACACAATCTAAATGTAATTAAGAACACTTTTAACAACCTGAAAACATGCTTTTCGTCAGAGAGTAAAATACACAGAAACAAGAGCCTTCTCTTCCAGGCTTTCTCACGAATGTTCACGTATCCTCTCCAGTAATCCCCCAACCTACTGGATCCCGGCCCAGTTCTGTCTGCATCCCATAATAGCAATCGATTTGCAAACACCAGGAAAAGCATAAATTACTAGGTGGAAAACCAACATGGCTTTGTGGAGAGCAAATTGTTGGATCAATTTAATCTCCATCTGCGAGATACAGACAGATTCGTAGATAAGGAGGAAGAGGCCGCCACAGTCGTTTGGAGCAGCCCAGTCCACGCCATTCCTCACCAACACCACAGAATGGGGCTCAGAGGACTGGCCCTGCCCGCCAGGACGCCCGTCCTAACCAATCGACGCTGCAGTGCTTGGCTCACTCCTCTGCCTCCATGGACCCTCTGCATTTATTTGCGTCACCTGCTCTGGGTTCACACACACTTACCAGCGGGAAGCGGCTTTGAAATCTTTTATGGGTTCTAGCCCTTGGGTTTTGTCTCCACAGCTACACTGCACTAGTAAGGAAGGGGCAGGTAGCCTGTCTCCCTCTTTGTCTTCCCGGGGCTGCTCCTGGAGTCAACATACGAGGCTTGCAGTATATGCCCGAGAAATGGATGGCTCAAACACAGCAGCCGCCTTTGCTTGCCTACAGAAAGGCAATTTTGAGCACAATAGTGAATTTCAACAAAATGTGGTACTGGAAGTGTCTCCAACTGCCAAAACCCCACAAATCTCTTCCTTAAAACCTTGCCCTTATACTTGAGGCACCGAAGGGATTGAATTAAGCAGAAAATCAGACTGCTTTTTGCTTTTATCAAGGTTATTTGGTTTTGCCAGGTAAGACAGTAACACTGCAATTGTTCTTCACCCTATTGGTGTATTCCTGTAGAAAACTCGGTTATTTATGTCTGCCCTTTGCCTCCTGCTCACTAGGTCAGGGTTAACAGGGAAGAAGAACGTAATCCCTCCATCCCATTTCCTTGAGTTTTTTTTTTTTTCTTTTACTCTAGAGTATAGTTCATGAAATCTTAGCAGACTTGTTTTTGTGATTCCCACAGTGTCCTTCACCTTGCTCCTGACTTCCCAAAATGGAGGGAAAGAAACTGGAAGAACGACCTGACCGCACTGGCTAACATCTCCTGCTGCCGGAGGCCAGGACCCTTCTCCAGGACCCTCGTCCATTACTGCTTTCTAGAACTGAGGCAAGGCTGGGTGACCTGTAACTTAACAGAAGGATCTTTTTCTTTGTTCCTTTCAAAGAGAATGCAGCCCCCGCCACTTTTAAGCCTCGAGTATAACCGTTACAGTAAAATGTTAAACTGTTTCATTTTGTTACAGCCTCTGCTGTTTCTGCTTTGAGTTTCTCTGGTGTCTAGTGCTTAGGTTGCCTGGCACTTACTTCACCTTTTCAGGGAAGTCTAGCCTGTTGAGATCCCTACTTACAGGGTCAGACTCGTGGACCAGACCCTCCACAGTCTTTCTCTTTGTCCCTGGAGCTACTTCACATGTACAAAACTCTAAGACAAGCACATCCAGAAACAGCAAGGCAGAACGCTGCCACAATCATGAGCCGGCAAGTGGCACAGCAGCCCCACTCCAGGAGCTGGGGACTTTAAACCTAAACCTTATCATGTTTGGCTACAGTGACTGCAAGATGGCACCATCACCTCCCTCACCTCCCCTGCTAAACTTGTGTGTCCAGTAGAATAAAGAGCAGTGTCTCTCCCTGAGAATCTGCTCACTTGCCATAGCTCAGCCCTCATTTGGACAATGTCCCACATCTCCCTGGGGCAGCCTTTCTCAACCTGCCCCTCCCCTTCTTATGTGTGTTAAAAGTTACATTCTCTTCTCATCCCCAACAACTGCAGACCAATGTCTTCAAGGAAAAAAAAAACTATTCACTTAAAAACAAACACACATTCACTAAGAACACCTTAAGAGTTTGGGGGAAAGCTAAATAACTTTGTCAAACATTTGCTATCTATGAACTGGTGTTTACTGGCCCCCACCCCCAGAAACAGGTTTTCCTTCATACTACAAAACCTGTACCTTCTCATGAAGCAAAATATCAAATACTGTGACTGTGTTCCCAAAACACAGATGAGGGCCCCAGAAAAGGCAAGCAACACATGTACTTCTCACACTATGAATTCTAGCACTGCAATCTCCTCTGATGTCACCTTAGATCAGTCACTTAATTCCAACTGCTGGAGAAGGAAGTAACCAGGGAGCCACAGTTGGCAGAGAACCCAAGAATGAACTGTTATTGTGGCTGACTTCAGAGAAGGAATTTTTCAGACCACATCTAAAAGCCCCGCAAATCACCACCCAGGTCAAATTACTCCAGACTCAAAGGTTTCATTAACCATTTCCATCACTCTGTTCAAACCCCTTCTCTGCTGTATGTGTGTGTGGGGGGGGGGGGGGGCTACTAAATGCTGACTCTGTCCCTCTCTAGGGTGATCCTGTAAAAAAATTGGTTAGAATCTTGCACCTTAGACACGAAAACTGCAATAATATGGTCTACTTTGGAATCTCCACAAAGACTGAATCATACCAAGCACACAGCAAGCACAGAGTCCTGGCTCTAGTACATCTTTACACCATCAATTCACAAGAGATATTATTAACAACATAGGCACATTAAAATGCTTACGATTTTTAATGGGCTAACTCTCGGGAAGGAAGAGAGAAAAGGAAGAATCAAAACTCTGTCCACAGTGGTGCAGTACCTAGGAATAGCTATGCTGGGTCTGTGCACCCAGCCCCAGAGCACACATGTCAATATCTCAGTCCCAGGCCCCTGCCAAGGTGCCACAGCCCTATCCCGAGCTCTCCAGAGATAGCATGCTCAAGATGGAGATACAAGCAGCTGATGCAATCGCCTTCCTGGAGGCTGAAGCCTTTAAGGGAGGAGGCTGGCAGGAACAGGGTTAGGAGCTGCCCAGCACACTATGTTTTGAGTCCAGGAAAATTCTGACACTACAAAGAAGAAAGCAGGTGGACCTGGAAGGTACCCAACAGTCTTCCCGCCTTCTCCCCATCCTTGCTTTCTAGTCCTTTATCTGAATCTGTATTGTTTACATTTCTTTTTCTTCTAGCTTGACTCAACATAATTGAGTTGCATTACTTTAAAAGGCAAACTTGACTTTGTATTGCTTCCTTCTGAAATCTCCAGGCCTGTTCACAATGGATCTCACACTGCAGCTTCAAGAACCCTTCTGCCTCTGCCTCCCTGGTGGCTGAGATTACAAGTGTGTCCAACCCAGCCAGCCCTCTCTACTCACAAGTATAAATCTACACATATTAGTTATTCTTTTGGGAAGAAGGACACTGAATGATGAGCTCTCTACATTGTGACTGTCACCATGGCCACTCCTGTCCCTTGGGTTAAGGACTCACACCCCGGCATGACCTACAGAGCCATGCCCTAGTGTTTTTACCCCTCTCTGGAAGGCAGCCTGTCTAGTCTTGCTCTTCTAACCTGACTTCACCTAAAGAGCTGATCCGCTCTGACAGAGGACCCGAGAACACTGCACTAAAGGGCTTGTGCACAGTGCCTGCCTGTGTGCACCCTGTTCAGACGCCTTGCTTCTTACTGTGTGATGCAACCTTGGGTTCGCACAAAGCCAAGTGATCCTACAGCAGATTAAATGTTTCTGGGAACCTGACCTGACCTTCCCCAACTTCCCTCCTCCCTGTCATTTATCAGCACATCCCAAGTCATTTTCAGAATTCAGAAAAATCAAAACAAAAGCATGTTTTTGATACCTATTGAAATATATTGTTACTATCAGCTGAGTTTTATTCCCTTCAGGGTGTGCTAAAGGAAGGTGGTGCTAAGTCAAATTTACTGTCCATTCCCCCCCACTAAATAACAAAACTGTTTTTTAAGGTAATCTGGTGAAAGTTCAATAAAAGTTTGTCAAATATATATATTTGATGTGTGTGTGTGTGGGGGGGTGATAGTAAATAATGGCCTGTGAAATGGCTATCACCAAGTAGTAACCTTCTGGCATGACTAACTGCTACTCTCTGAGGTGGGCAGATCAAAACTGAGTTGTTGAGGAGCATAGCGATTAAATGACAATCAGTCAGAATCCTAGAGTGCCTTCGTATCAGAAGCTCACAGTGTTTGGCACACAGTAAGGCTTTGCATACTTTTATTCAGTTTATAATGACCTATAAATATTCATATTCATTTTTGCATCCATTTATTTAGTGTGTGCACGTGAGCTCAAATGACACGGCACACGTGTGGAGGTGAGAGGCTATCTCTCGTAGAGTCAGGTGTTCCCCTTCCACCTTTTACATGCGTTCTGGGGACTGAACTTAGGTCCCCAGGTACTTTTATCCACTGAGCTATCTTGCTGACCCTAGATATTATGTGTTTCTTTGTTTGTTTAAAATAATATCTATTATATTTTTTTCTTGAGGCTCAGAAGTGACCCAATGTGCTAGGAATGCACAGATTGAAAGCTTGGAGATGGAGGAATGGGAAAGGCAGATGGGGAACATCAGGTCACAGTTACAGAAGGAAAAGGCAGGGCTCCTAGAGCGATGGTGACAGACCACTTGAAAAGCAGGAAGGAAGAACTGTGAATGTTTTCACCGTAAAGAAATGCAAACTAGGAAAGACATGTCAAAACTGATTTAAATGTTACAAAATGCATACATGTGGTAACATCGTCATGGTACACCCCCACAAATATGTAAAACTTTTACATTTGTACATATTTGTTTCAACATTAATTTCAACTAAAAAGTTAATACATCAAAGAGAAACCACCTCCATATCCCAGCCTACACCTCTGGCGGAAGCCTCCCATTCCACCAGAGGCCAGGCCAGCATCCTGAACCCCAGATTGGTGCCTAGCCCGGTTGTCATCAGAGTCTTCATACAGCAACTGATGGAAACAGATGTAGAGACCCACAGCCAAACATCAGGCCAAGCCTGGGGAGTCCAGCTGAAGAGAGGGACGAAGAAGTATAAGAGCCAGAGGGACAGGACATCACAAGAAAACCCATAGAATCAACTAACCTGGGCTCATCAGGGCTCACAGAGTCTGAACCAACAACCAGGGAGCCTGCATGGGACCGAGCTAGGCCCTCTGCATATATGTGCCAGCTGTGTGGCCTGGTCTACTTGTGGGGCTCCTAACAGCAGGACTAGGGGCGATCTTTGACTTGTTTGTGGCTTTTGGGACCCTACTCCTCATACTGGGCTGCATTGCCCAGCCTTAACACAAGGGGAGGTACTTAGACTTACTGCAACTTGATACGTCATGTTTTGTTGATATTCATGGGAGGCCTGCCCTTTTCTGAACAGAAACAGCAGAGAAAGTGGATGGAGGGTAGAGGGGAGGGGAGAAAGGGACTAGGTGAAGAGGAAGGAGGGGAAACTGCAGTCAGGATATAAAATAAATTAATTAATTTTAAAAAACACTTGATTCTTCTTAGGGAAGGGGACCAAAGTCACATCATAAAAATCATCAGATGGAGGTGATTCTTGGAACAGTGTAATAAGAATAGACTGATCAGCCAACATACATGTAGTACATGAGTTACTCTGCTTCCAAGTGATCTTTATAAAACTCAAAACTGATTAAGCTAAAACCTTTGCATTCCACATAGCCACAAAAGAGTTCCAAAGGTTTTAATATGCATCAAGGCAGCTTGGTTTGACCTCTGCCAATGCCTGGCTGTGTACCTTAGCTCATGCCCACCTACATTTGCTGGGTGAGGCTTGGCCTATCAGGTCCTCCTTTCTTCATTCTGACCGCCTCATGATCAATCATCTTTTGGGGGTGTCTCATCGATGTCTGACCGATTTATTACCTTCCATCTCAAGGTTTGGACAAACACCTGCAATGCTTAGTTAAATCCAATGCACAGAGAACAGCTGCTACATGAAGTACAGAGATGCACAGCATGCCACTCCATGCAGAGGATCACCCAAGGAGGAGGGAAGGGGAACAGAGGAGCCATTCCCACAACACAGGTCCGGGCTAAGGTAGGGTTTCCCTACTTCTGGATTGGACATTTGGCTATAGGGGCAGAAAGGAGGGTCACATGAACACTTTCATCAGGAATCGATTATTGGTTCTCACCAACACAGGGAAGAGTAGTTCAGTTGGGGTCCAGAAGCAAGAAGGGGGTGAAGGAATGTCTGGACCTGCAGCCTCTAAAGGCCTTCTATTCCAAGCAATCTTCCAGGACTTCATTTTATCCCCAGACTTGAGCGCCGGCAAATGAATTGTCCTTGGGTGTGGTGTCATGTGTTGGTAAACCTCTACTCTAGATGGAGATAAGACATACAACCTGCCTGCACTACAGAACAAGGTCCAGGCCAGCCTGGGATGCACATTGAGACCCATGGATATCCATGCGGGCAAACACTCATATACATAAAATACAAATAAATAAATATTTTTTAAAAAAATTGAAAAGAATGAAAAGGAAGAAGGCAGGGACTGAATTTGAGAAGGACAACTTCAATTTATGGTCATTTGGGCACAAATAAGGGACTGAGTAAGATAAATTATAGGCACTCTTCCGGCTCTAAAATTATATGATTCTATAACAATATAGCTTTTATATTGAGGGATATCAGAAGAGCAAATGAAACCCAAACTTTAACCTGTCGACCTACAGATAGCCTCCTGCTAGAACTAAAATTAGTCATCGCATGATAGAGGTCCCTTTGTCCGAGTCCTTTGCCTTAGGCAGGTGAAAAATAAAAAAGCTAGTTCATTGTCAGTTAAAGAATGCCAGGAGACTTCTAGGGACTGAGAACAGTTCCCTCTCCTTAAAGTATCCTACATTATTAATACACCAACAGAGCATGCTTTAACAAACTAAATATATAACGTAACAAAAGAAAGCATTGTAGCCGGGCAGTGGTGGCGCACACCTTTAATCCCAGCACTCGGGAGGCAGAGCCAGGCAGATCTTTGTGAGTTCAAGGCCACCTGGTCTGCAGAGCGAGATCCAGGACAAGCACCAAAACTACACGGAGAAACCCTGTCTGGAAAAACCAAAAAAAAAAAAAAAAAGGAAGCATTGTGGGGGAAACTGAAAATGTGAAGAAAGAAGAAACTTCAAGAAAGGGACGTAAACACATATTTAAAAACAAGGCAACGAAGAGATAAAACCATGCCTGTTTTTCAGGACAAGAAGAAGAGAACAATCCTCAGAAAACTCCCCTGCCCATCTTGCTCCACACCCCAGCTCTGTGATGACCCCAGAAGACTGACCCCCAGGCTGACAGTAAGCTGGCCTTACACAATTGCAGTCTCCATGACACAGCATGGGCCAGGAATCTTCTGCCCTCCAGCACGGTTAAAACACCACTCAGTTTTAGAGGAGGGCTGCTTTGTTAGTGGAGGGGGCACAAAACTATAACTTTATGGTATTTTCTTTCCCTCCTATTAAATGTTTATTAAAGTAATGCAAAGATACATGGACAAACTGAGTGCTTTCCTGCTTCTAAAAAGCTCATGAATGTGAGTTGGGGAGTGGAATCTCACCTTTCTTTCATGCCCCCCTTTCAGGTCTCCCTTTAGGCTTTGGTCTCTCTATCCCATTCCCCACAACTGGCCCCCACCCTGTCTCTTCCCAGAGACACATTCTGTTTGCCTCTCCAGTAATTCTATTACCCAACTTTCTTATAAAGAACTACTTTTTTGCTTAACAGGGAGATTAGACTCAAAGCCTCATATCCCAAGGATTAGAAGGATTTGTTTGAGCCCTAGACTGAAATTTGTCCACATGGAATTAGCCAAAATCTCAGAGTGCTGAAAGTTAAGTGAGCAACATCACAGGAACACTGAAGAACAAAACAGAGGTGCCCTCCGCAAAGGCCAGGCACAGGGATAGGGCTGTAGCCCAGCAAGGCCGGCAGCACAAGACTTCAAAGCAAAGGCCAGGGAAGTCCATCCCCATCCCTGCGCTATGCTCAAGCTCATCACTGACTGCTGATGCAGAGAGAGACTTGAGTAAGCCACGGGTCCCACCAGGATCACCTGGGCTTCTGCCTTCAAGGCCTTTAATGTACAGAATGCAAAGATGCCATTCGGGTCACTGTCAAGATTGCTGACTTTCTACAGTGTGTTTTCAATTAAGTAAATAAAATGTGGTAATTAAATCAAGATTGCATAATATGTTTTTGATTTGTAATCTCATTTAAATTAATTAACTGACTCAATCCTTGTTTAGTTTTTAAACTGGCCTAGTTATGGAAAGAGTCCCCGGGAGCAAATCCAGCTTTCTATCTTTAAAAACAAGGCCGAGCAATCTGGCATACTTAAAAACCAAGTTGAACGCACCAGCCTAATGTAAACACAGAGGCAAGAGTACTAGTGTGGAGAAGGAGGAGCTCGATGGCATGATGGTGACTGAAAAAAATAGTTCTCACACTGGAGAGAAATAAACTAAAACATGATTTATTCAAAACATTTCTTTCTCAATTTTATGAAGATTGCATGTTTGTTGGAAGCAAAACACTTCCAGCTGTATTTTAAGTTTCTGAAGAGACTTGTACAATTTATAATCTTTCATAAATGCTGCCTGTATCTCAATACTCCACGAACACGCCACTGTGTACTTCAAGGAACAATTCACCAGGGTAGCTTGCCACAGAAATCAGACGGAGTCCTCTCCAGAAACCTGGCCAGATCCAGGGAGGGCTGAGATGGCTCTACTCACTTCCACCTGGGAGACAGTTTGGATTTCAGCGACAGTGTATAATCCATTCTTCCCCTCTTGGTAGCCAGGAAGCTTACATTTTGAGAAAGGCGTGTGGAGCAAACTGAAAATGAAAAGTAGAATGCCCCGAGACTCAAAGGCAAAATCACGGAGGAGAATTGAAAACTGAATGCAGAACTTCAGTAGAAAGCAAGTCAACATTTATGTCCTTGGTCTGAAATTCTCTGTTAAGAAGAGAGTGTGGAAAAATAAATGCTACTTTCCCTGGAGTACCCGTCAGCATTTGTCCCCCGCCTGGCAGAGGCTCACATGCCTGCTTTATGTCCCCAGTTTTTCCTGCATGATTCTAAATCTTACACATCACACTCGGCCTGCAACTGTCCCTGCGTGTGCTACGTCATTCCTTGTATTTTCCCCAGACTTAATATCATTCATCCAGGTTAAAGCCAAACCAACACAGGGCTTTCTAATGCCTCACCAGTTATCTTTGTTCCCTGGGCAGGACATGTTCCCCCACACTGGCCCGAGTCTGGACTCCTACCTTCCTCAGCCATTTGGACTCTGACCCTAAGCAAACCACTGCAAGCCAGAATCAGCTTTCATCTTGCCCACTAACTTAAAACTTGATAAAAAAGTCGGCAATGATTCACGCCTGTAATCCTAGTACTTGGGAGGCTGAGGCAGGAGGATGGTTGAGAGTTTGAGGTCACTTGGATCACATAGTGAGTTCAAGGTCAACCTGAGATACAAAGTGAGACCTTATCTCAAGAACAAAAAGGCCAAACTAAGGAAAACAATACTGGCTAAGAAAGACATAAGGCTCAGTCTGGACTGCTTCTAAAAGGGATTGGAAAAGCGGCGGCGGCGGCGGCAGCGTGGCAGGACACTTCCTGACACAATGAGAAAGGCTACAACATTCCTAAACATGTACATTAAGTTTTAGTTACTATCTGCGCCCCCCGCCCCCCCATAAAACTGCACATGATAAGTCTTCCTGTTTTCCCTCCAGAGTCCTGCCAATCATGGTAATGAAGGACGGGGTCAGTGTCCATCCATCCTGCCACATTTTAAATGCGTGGGATCAAGAGCCATCTTAGTTTTATTTGCAACTGAACACAGTTCTTGGCACACAGTAGGTGCTCAATCATATCTTCTGAATGAACAGCTACAATCCTCTTGGAAGCAAGATGATAGCTGGTAATGCTTGAACATTTGGGAATACTAATTATAGAGTCAGTAATAATCATAATTTGGGGCTGTTTTGCTACCTACATATATTTCCCTTTTAAGTGTCTGCAACTTCTCTACAAGTACATATAGCAGTTAGCTCACTCAATGATTCCAAATTCCTAGTCCACCTTTTTCAGTGCTTATTATAGGCATATTCTCTAGACAATTCTTTACTTGAATAAAAATGTCTCCTTGGGGTAAGCCTAGAAATCAGAAAGGCCTGGTGACCCAGGCATTAATCCCAGTACAGAGACAGAGACAAGCAGATCTCGGAGCAGGAAGCCAGCCAGGACTATACTGTGAAACCCTGTCTTTCAAAGCAAGATTTTGCCAAGTCATTAAAATGTTTATGTTTAAATCATTATATGAGCTTATAGGAAAAAATGATGGGCTTACATATCATATATTAGGTATGTGTGGTTAATTACCTATCTTTGTTTATTATTAAATCATAGAACTTGGAATCGTTGATCAGATGGGATATATATCTATATATATATAGATAGATAGATAGATAGATAGATAGATAGATAGATAGATAGATAGATAGATATCCCAGCAACAATGACGTGAACAGTAGAGTAGGGTGAGAAGAACAGATTTCTACAGAAGGTGAAGGAGGTTCTGTCCATCCATCACCTCTTTCTGTTTCTGACACACCTTTATCATAACAACAGAGGAAGGAACCAGAAAAGTCCCTTGTGACCAGGAACCCCAGTGACTGTGGCAGATAACGGCTGAAATGTTCCAACAGTTCCTTGAGAAGTGGTTCAAAGAACTTCTGTCCCTTGTTTTCGGGGCAGAACCTAATTTACCAGGAAAGCAACTTGGATAACATATCATGGAACTAACATTTTTTAAAAGTAAAAAACACAGAAAGAAAGGAGAAAATAAACTCCTCTTGTAAATCAAGGTTACATGAAAGGAATGTCACTAAATTATATTGATAATAAAAAAAAGCTACCTTAAATTTTCCTTCATTTTTAAAGGAATATCAAGATTATTCTAGTCAAAGGAATGTTTGAAAGAACTGTAAAATGTTTACAATCTAAAGTTACAATGTAAGTTTACAATCTACTTCATAAAACATGAAGATTTATTATAATTATGAGATAACAATATTTCAAACTATTATTTTAAGAAGTGGTTTCAAATATAGATAACTCTGAGAATGGTAAATTGCCTTTTTATAAGCCCACTGTGAATCTACACATGGTTGCTCAGGAGATGAAAAAAAAAAAAACTATGAGGAAAGGAATGCCCACTATCGCAGCCATTTTAAAAAAGAGAGACCAAGAGAACCCGTATGAATGCAAGGAACTGTGAAATGCTCAGAATCCCTCCCATTTTATCTTTAATTGAGACTCAAATTGCCTCCTCATAATTCAACTCTATAAGCTAAATCCAAAAATATGAAAAGAAAATAAGTATCTGCAAAATTTCCATCCATATGTCTTAACCCTGAAGATATCAGACTTTTGTACGTCAATGACTTCCAGATGTGACAAAGTTTAACCCAGAATAACTTTCAGCTCTTTTAGGACAGACTTACCTTCCATATTTATAAAACAATCGTGGCTAGTGTTCTTACTTCTCCAAACTGATTATCATGCTACCCTTTCAAAACTGGCACTGCCTTCCAACCAAAAGAAGAAGGGGGAGGAGGAGGAGGAGGAGGAGGAGGAGGAGGAGGAGGAGGAGGAGGAGAGCATATCCAACCCACAGAAAAGTCATAAAAGAACCCAGAAAACCACATTGTTATTTGAGAGTTACAGATAGCGCGGACTAGCAGCGCAGCAAACTGTGGTCCCTTGCAGACTCTTGGTCCCTCCTCCTAATGATCTCAAACTCTTTGTTTCAGCTCTGACAACAAAAAATTGCAGCCCGTCGCAGGTTGGTTCTTGTTTCAAAGAGATTTAGGTTCTGGACCCAGTTAGAGAAAACTGAATTCTTTTTGAAAAGATTAAAATTTGAATATTAATCAACAAGATCACCCGCAGAGAATTTTTTAAAGGGACTATTTGATCCTGTATCAGGTAGAATAAAAACACTAAGTGATCCAATTCCAACAAAGAAAATAAGTGTGAGAGCTTCCTGCTTTCCTCAGATTGTTTTTCTTCTAGAGTACCCCCCCCCCCCCCCCCCCCCCGCACCCCAAAGAGAATCACCAAGGAATGGCAGCTGATCACCAGACCCCGCCCATCCATCCTCCCTCCCTTTCTGAGTACTGCCTTGCCCAGTTCTCTTACTTGACTTTAGATAGGTCCACCAGCTGGGAGCAATAGCAGGACTAAAGGAAAGCGGAAAGCTTCGTGTTTCCAGCGTGGTTCTCTGTATGCCTCCATATGAAGTGGTTTGCTTTTCTTTTGCAGGTTCAAGCTACCGCTGGGCAAGTTCCTTCCTCTGTGCATCTATTCCTCCAAGCAGTTCTACTCAAGGATTCTAGAAACAGTACCACTTCTCTTGATCCCTCTGCTTGCTGATGATGGTGGTAGGCTGGTGTCTAGGATGCCTTGCACCTTTGGCTTTCAGCTCTTCTAATGTTTTTTTGCAATTGGTCCCTTCTATGAAATTCCTTCTATTGAACAACCTGGGAGGAGCTCTGTTTTTCTTAGCTAACAGAAGCAAGCACTTTTTGAAGTCTGACATTTTTATAATTCTGGCACCGATGCCAGGCAACAGACTTAGTCAATATAAGTCAGACTAAATACAATGTCACTTAGAATATTCGAGCATTCACGATTATCCCAAGAATAGTGAAAAGGCACTGCCGCTATTCTGTCATAAGCACGACTCTTATCCACCAAAGCCTTTTGTGCCACGTGATATTGATATTTAAAAATAATAAAAGAAATTTTCAAAATCAAGTTCAAAATACAGTCTTCTGGGACACTGTTTAGTAACCCCAACTTCCACTTATTCTTCTTTTTTACTGTGGCATAAGCTTTGTCTCCCATGATTAATAAAGTCTCTCTGTTTGCACGCTGTTCGTTTACACACAACTATGTGTCTTTTGGAAAACTTAGGAGCTTGACGGATTTTTATATAATGTTATGCAGTTGTATTTCCATGACCTTATACTCCTCTCAATCATATGAGACTTTCACCATAACCAGGTTTTATTTTATGGATGTCTGGGTTAGTTTTTTGTTAACTTGACAGAAGCCATTGCCTTTGAGAAGAGGGAACCCCAATTGAGAAAATATCCCCACCAGATTGGCCAGTGGGCAAGCCTGTGGGGCATTGTCTTCATTCATGATTAATGTGGGAGGGCCCAGATCATACAGTGGGTGGTGCCATCCTTGGGCTGGTTGGTCCTGAGTGCTGTAAAGAAAGCAGGCTGAGCAAGCCATGGGGAGAAAGCCAGTAAGCAGCACCCCTCCATGGCCTCTGCATCAGTTCCTGCCTCCAGGTTCCTGCCCTGCTTAGGTTCCTGCTTGCCCTGACTTCTCTTAGTGATGGACTATTACCTTGTAGTATAAGATGAAATAAACTCTTTCCTCCCCAAGTTGCTTTTGGTCATGGTGTTTTATCACAGCAAGAGAACCCCTCACTAAAACAATGCCTCATTTGACCACTATCACCCAAGTTTGTGATAGTTATCACTGAACAGTATGTGGAGATTGTATCCACTGAAAACCCATGTTTAGTAGGAGCTGGAGAGACAGCTCAACAAGTAAGAGCATTTGCTGCTCTTCCACAGGACCCACGTTCATGTCCCAGAACCCACATCACGTGGTTCACAAGCGCTTGTACATAATTCCAGGTCCAGGGAATCCAATACCCTCTTCTGGACTCGACCAGCACCTGCACTCACTTGTGGACCTACCCTCACCAGCACTACATATACATGTATGCACAAGCAAAAATGAAAACGAACCATTTTTAAAGAAAAATTATGTTTACTCAATTATTTTGAATCTGATTCTAAGTTCTATTTTAAACAATCTGAGCAATTGTATGACAAAATTTATAAATTTAACTAAAAAAAATATTTATTGAAAAAAGAAAATGGGAGTAGAGTCTAACGAGACACAAAATGGCCACAAAGGACATTTAGCAACAACATCCACTATTTGTGTCTCTCGTCCCCCTTGTTTATGTAAGTGAGAAAGTTGTAGATTTACAGAGAAACTAAAAGACAACCTCAACAATGCAGACAGAAACATAATGCAAAGGCACAAAGACCCACAAGTGGGGATAGCCCCGGACTTTCCCTGGGAAAGAGGTCTGCACGTGGGCAGCCCAATAATGTCAGGAGGAACGTGGGTCTAAAATTTAACCATCTTTAAATTACACACATAATAGCTGAAACCTAAACTTTCATTGTAAGTTACAATTTTGAAAGACAGCAGAAAGAAACAATAAGTCACCTCAATTCTTCCTGTGGAATCCATTTGCAGGTGCTGTGAAGGGCCCTAAGTCACAAGGTGTAGCCCACGTAAGCCAGAACGAAAAAAGGGGCAGTGAATTACTGATATTATATTGAGGAAATAGGTGAAATTCTGAGAAATGTGATTGGCCCCAAACTGTGTGTATATGGACTGATAGAGCAAAGAGGCACTAACCTCCAAATTCATACAACTTATTTGAGGATTTTGCTAGAGGCCAAAAATCTACATCTGCTTTACATATACCATAGCAGACAGAACAAAATGGGACTGAAATATGATAGGCAGATGTTTTTGCTTGTTTGTTTGAATCGGAGATGTGGCATCCCTCCTCTCCACCTCCCTTCTCTTCTGTCTCTGATGTCCACAGTCACTCTCAGGAAGTTCCGATCCACGTTGACCTCTGACCTCAAAGGGCATCTCATTACCTAGGTCTGCCTAAGAGAGCGCATGTTGGTTATCAACGCCAATAAAGGCCCTAGAGAGGGTAGCTGGAGGTCTCTCTGCCCAAGAATAGGATTGCAGCAATTAACTTCACTTCATAAGAGTGATCAGCTGTGAATGAGGCAAAGGGCTTTGTAGACCACTGACCAGTGGCCACGGCAAGATTTAACCTAGTAAAGGCAAAAACATCTCCAGCTCCCACCCAGCAGCCTGCAGAGCCCTTCCCCACCCAGAGGAGCAGTGCTCCTAGCCCCCTGATGAGCAAGTGGCCCTTGCAGTGTCCTTCTTGCAGTCGCCTTGTTGAAGTATCCTAATTCTTGGCAAACTCAGTATATTAAGAATGGACAATGACATCCAATGTGAGAAAGTCCAGGTAAATTTTCAAAGACATAAAGCAGAAGTACTCTCAAAGAAGATGATTGGAAGTCTAAACTACAAATGATGAGGCTGTCACTGTGCTGCTAGCTCAGGGTCACTCCTGAGGTGCTGGGTCAACGACAATATAAATGGCTTCAGAAGCAGCCCAAGGCGAACAGTCATCCCAGCATGGACCCAAAGTCCCCTCCTCCCTTCAGAGTTCCATTCAAAGACTGGTATGTTTCAAAGGTGCCAATACTGGGCTTTCTTTCACTAAGAAAGAATCTACAGTTATATATGCCACACCAAGACAACCAGAATATTATGGAGCCCTGAAAGAAGAAAGAATCTTGAGGCTATAACAAAAGATAAGGGGGGGGGGGGGTCTATGGCTTAAGAAAATGTTTTCAGCCGGGCGGTGGTGGCGAACGCCTTTAATCCCAGCACTCGGGAGGCAGAGCCAGGCGGATCTCTGTGAGTTCGAGGCCAGCCTGGGCTACCAAGTGAGTTCCAGGAAAGGCGCAAAGCTACACAGAGAAACCCTGTCTCGAAAAACCAAAAAAAAAAAAGAAAGAAAATGTTTTCAAAAATTTCCCTTGCAAACACAAGTTAACAAGATAATAACAAAATTCCGTATTAATATAATCTGATTTTTTTAATGGAATAATTAGCTGACATGATCCATTCACCTGGTATTTAGCAGCACTTATTCCCTTAACCCTGGGGCAAGGCTAACAGCACTGTTGAAGGATGGGTATTTCCCCTCTGCCATTTCACAAACACACTTGCATGGACTGAACTTTTGACTTTGTTTACCTGGATCAGTTTTTGGCTGAACATTCATTAAGGTTGAGACACAACAAGAGGTGCAGAGGTGATGAGATCGTCTCAAGGCCATTATTCCTCCCAGGAGACCTCCAGGAAGACATCTGAATGCAATTGGTTTAGAATAAAGTGGAAGAAAATAGAAACTCACCCGAGAATTTTGAAAATACAAATAAATGATTAAAACAACAAAACCTCAAGTGTGTATACTTTACCTAAGTTCATGTTTTTCCCACTAGAAGTCAAAAACAAAGGCACATGTGGACTCTGAGCTCCAGTATGTGGAAGCGATTTCCTTTGCTGGGGACCAGTATCAAACACAAGCCTCCATGAACACTGGATACTTGAGCCAAGAACTCTACTCCAAATATGTTATCTTTAACCATAATAAAATAAACAAAAGTGTTAAGATGCTGTCTGTCATTAATTGTGTCTACTCCCCAGGGACAGCAGCCACCAAGGCTGCTTGAAATCAAATTGGGAAATTAGAAGTAATTTTACTCCCAATTTTCCTACTTCCACTAAAAAGGAAAAATAAAAATGAATCAGTCCCAAGTTCATTATGCTCATTAACTATAGAGTCCACAGTAAAATCACAAAGAAGGAAAAAGGAAGCAAACAAGCAAACAACCCACCCCACCAAGACATTTGAGTATTTGGTTTGCAGTTTAAGCAAACCTTTGATATTTGATCTTCGACTTCCTAATCATCTCAGAATATGTTGTCAGTCTCATAGGAGGTTTTTTAAATTCAGAATTCCAAACATAAACTTCCCACTAGTCCTTCATTAATGAAGAATACAACTGGCAGCTTGGGTCCAGTCAGTGAAGAAGTGGGAAAAAGCCGTCTCATGGGTTGTGGACCAGCTGAATGACAACACAGAGCTCTTTCTTGGTTTCCACTTGGCGGAGGTGATGAAGACCGCAAGAGGCCTTCCCAGCTTCCCAAGCACTTTCACCTACATCATCCGCAAGTCCAGAAGGGCCTGCTGTGCTTTGCTCCATCCATTACAAAGAGCATGGCTTGAGAGGAGGGGTCCTCACCTCCATCTTCCTCGCTGTCGCCCCAGTGACTTCATCTATGACTTTAGGGATGTCACCTACCACTCTGCTTTACTCCTCTATGTCAAACGAGCTACCACAGAGGTTTTTAAATGTTTATTTATTCCTTCCCACTAGGGTATTAGAACAATGAACTTGATAGGACCTTTCCAATGCACTTTGATCCCTACAGGGAAAGTTGTCATAAAAATAAAAGCATTGTTGTTATTATTCTAATTGAGTTATTTGTAAATGATCATCTTGATGGAGCCCAGCCCTCAGATATAGAGCAGACAATTCTACTAAGTCCTCCAGGGGACAATTGCCTCCTGGCAATTATACCCATAACCAAATTTCCTTATTACTGTTATAAAAGACTATAGTTCAAGGAAAGGCAAAAAGGGAGTTTAAGAAAAATTATGCTGTCTTCAATGGAAGATGCTGAGCTTGCAAATCTGGGACCCAAGGCTATAGGTGAACTCTGAAGAGCATGTGTTCTAAATTAGTAGTGTGTGTTAGTCATGTCAGAAAGTCAGGTGTCCCCGAGGCTGCAACTTTTCAGCAGAATTTAGAAGTCAAAAAAAAAGGAGGGGGGTAAAATTACAAAGGTAACCCGGGCCCAACTCTACAGGACTACAAGACAAAGACAAAAATAGTGGCTCAGAGCAGTATCATTCTCACTGCAAAGCCTTTCACACAGTACAAAAAGCAAGAAAATGAGGCTTGAGTTTAGGAGAAAAATACATGTCCGATATTTTATGAAAAGCCTAAAAAAAAAAAAAAAAAAATCTCAGGACCATGCTGAACTTTCCCCAAGTCTTTGAACAGAATGCAACACTCCTCTCTATCAGTCCGCAAACACCACTGAGATACAGGTAGGTAGCTCTATTTTAGTCAAGAGTTCCATTGTCCTCAAATGGAACTTTTTTCTAGGTAAGGAATAAAATTTCTTTGCCTTAGAAAGTATTAGAGGTGCTGGGTAGCTCAGTGGTGGAGCACTGGTCAAGCATGCAGTAAGTCCCAAGTTCAATCTCCAGTACTTAAAAAAAAAAAAATAAAGACACTGCAAAATGGATATCACAGTGTGGACACAGGTTGTAGTTGGTCCCATGTGTCACAGAAAACAATTTTAAAAAAATGAAAAAACTTAGAACATAGAGCTTAAATCAGGAAATTCTTGAAATGAAATTTATTATTAATGTTCTAGAAGGTCAGTCTTCTAAAAAGTGTTATCCCCTGATGGTGGTTTGTGTACTATCTACTGAAGCAAGCTAAGAATGAGGTGATCCAAAGAAATCAACTAGAAAGGACACGTGAGGCCATTTGCTGTATGGGGACAAGAAATGTTACTTGTCTTGTTTTGTAACCATTGGCCTGTTCAGTCCACCTATTTGGTGAGTGTGTGAGTCGTTTAAGAGGCTTGTTAACAGTCCGGCTTCCTGAACCTCAGTCCTAGTGGTTTTGATTCCCACAGCTATGCCAGGGCCAAGAAAGTGGCACTTCCATCATGCAGGCTCCCAGTTAAGTCATCCGCTGTCCTCAGGCCATGTACAGGCTGCTAATTCTTATTCACCGACGCCAAACGGGAAAGCAGACAGGTTCACAACTATCAAGTCCTTTAAAAAATGTAAGCCTTTAGCCAAAACCTATCTCCACATTCTTCTCTTCCTGCCATGCAATGCATCAGGCCTTGGCCAAAGATCACAAGTGAGCTGGGAATCCTAAAAAGCATTCAGATCCTCCCTGAACCCTTCTGAACTCTATCACACTCCACAGAGCTGTGAACAGAACAATACTAGAAGCGCCGTCCCCAACTGGCTCAGGGATGCTCCAGGTTCAGATCCAAGAGATCTGAAGTGACCCTAGCCCCGACTCTCAGCATTCAGTTGCACGGTTTTCTCCAACTGGAGCACAGAAGGATTAAAAAGAAAACACAAATATTGGCATAGGTGACTTGAGGTTACTTGACCTTTCCGAAGGAAGGAAGATTTTTGGCAACCATCACCTGGCAGCTGTCTGGAAGGCAAGGCCAGGACACAAAGAGGAAGACAGGAAGCGGGGAGCTGGCCATGTGTCCTTGGCAGGCAGCAAAGCAGCAGGGTGAACCACCTCATCCCTGCCAAACCAGAAACAGCGGGGAAAGCCCAGCTAATTGGCAAGTCGCAGCCGGTTACAGTGTCCATCCTCCGCTTGAAATGACTGATGAAGTTAAATAGAATGCCAGACCCTAATCTACTTAAACAGGATCCTCCTCTACCCTCTCAGAAACTTAATTTGCTCCTACGTGTGCTTCCCTGGGAAGAGGTAGGGCATCTCTTAAGACGGCAAGGGCTGGAAAGAGTTTAAAGGAAAGACGTTCTGGAGTCTGGTGATGCCCATATACATTTTGCCGCTGAAGGGGGTGTGTGTGTGTGTGTGTGTGTGTGTGTGTGTGTGTGTGTGTGTGTGATGTGTTTGATTTTAACTAGCAAACCTTCCACTTGCTCATTTTCACTCAAAGAAAACTGGAGTCAGCATTGCATGCTGAACAAGAACTGCAGCCCGTTAGGAAGACTCAGGCATTTAAAAACAAATGACACCCAAGGAGGCTGCAGAGCCACACCCCATTTACAGTCAGCTACTGTTTTTACTTAGCCATTAGTTGGCTCAACCGGAAGGGATGATGTAGCATTATCTCACTGCGTCTGCGTCTTCTTCTTGCTGCTCAAGTAGGGACTCACACAGGAAGGAGGGGCAGAGGAAGCTGTGCGAGCTGTGTGAATAAACGGGCCGACTTCTGCTGCTAACAGGGTGAACCTGGGGACCTGGGCACTGTAACACGGCATAGTTTTCTCCTTGGGGAGCACTCAAGGGTTGGGCACATTTCGTTTCATTTTTTAATGAAATTATTAATGTCATCTCCAAAACTCACATCAAAATTTCAGAGTGCTTTCTGCTTCTGTAAACACAGCAGCCAATAATAAAATTAAATTGAAAAGAAATTACAAACACCTTCTTTAGAACTGAAGAAATACACACAGATGAACACAATTTACTGTTTTCTAGCAGAAATTTCTTAAAGTCACAGACCTTTCATCCTTTAAGAATTTTCTCCCTCGCTGGGCGGTGGTGGCACACGAACACACTTTTAATTCCAGCACTCGGGAGGCAGAGGCAGGCAGATCTCTGTGAGTTTGAGGCCAGCCTGGTCTACAGAGTGAGATCTAGGACAGGCACCAAAACTACACAGAGAAACCCTGTCTCGAAAAAATTTTTAAAAAATAAATGATAATGTAGAAAAACAAATGAGGATCTAGCATGCTTGACTCTGTTCTGAAGTAACAATGAAAAGCCAAATAAAAGGGAAAAACTCAACCACCACCAGGTCTCCACCTAACAGGTCTCAAAAGTAGTCTTCCAGCCGCCATCAGAGCCCAGGAGTGCCTGAACAGCAAGGTTGCTGTTCCCAACAGTCACAGGGTGTCCCGATTGACTTTGGACTCCAAGTATCTGGAGCCTTTCAAAGGCTCCTTCTTTTTGCCTTTAGGGACCACTTTCTTTGTCTATGTAAGCCTCCTTTTGTGGGAGTTTCTAGAAGTTGATGGCTAGCTCTTTCTCTACTGTGGGTCCCCCTTCAGGACTGTCATTGCCTAAGGAAATCCTTCCACTGGCCCACTTCCTGGGTCCTGACTGATTCCCCAGGGCAAACTCCACCATCTCCGCCTTGGTAAGTTCTCCTCATTGTCTGGGACTCCCAACCCTTTGTAGATAACCCTGCTCTCATTTGAACTGAAAAACCCGTATTGGTGTTGCTCCCGCAGGACTTCGCCCACTCTTCTGCCATTTCAGTGAACAGGAAAGACTCCTGCTGGAAACTCCTCACCTCAGGTGTTGGCCCAGACCTTACCTTTTAAGGCCCCTCCCTCTTGTCGTAGCTAATTACAGGTCTCCATGCTCTTTACCCATGTGGCTTTCATTACTGAAATGTCCCTACTCTGACGTCAGACAAACTCCAATTTCATCTTTAAAGTGCTTGATTTCCTTCGTCTGGTATATTCTTCCTGGCTCTCTCTGCATCCACCTAATGAGACCACCCTGCAGGGCCCACATCACTTTGCTCCTATCTCTAACATAAAGCTTTAACACTGTAATACAGCTGCTTGTACATGTGTGGTTTCCCTCCATAATTGTGACCAACTGTATCTTAATGTACCTTGCATAGTCTGGGACATCTATTTACACTGCAGAAAGAGTGTTATATTAAATATCCTATCAGTGGAGAAACTGGATGAGAGGCATCTATTCCCTCAAGAAAGAAAAAAACAATTTAGAAGAAAGATAATGAGCTACCAGTTTATACAAACAATTAACACCCAACATTAGGATTCTGGGGCTGGTGAAAAGCTCCGTGGTACACCAACTGGCTAGCATGCATAAGGCCCTTGTTCACTCCCCAACAAACAGAAATACATGTAATACCTACAGCATTTGCCCATTGGTTTATTTTTAGAGGACTGAAAGTGAACAACATTCCCTCCATATATCACTCCCTTCCAGAGTTATTAAAACACTCCTTGTACAAAACACTTTAATCTGCGCTATATTGATGTTCATTCACTTGCAAAAAAAAAAAAAAGTTTCTGCTTACAACTTACAAGTAAGGCCATATGTGGTGGTGCATGCCTTTAGCCCTAGCACTCCCGAGGCAGAGCAGGCAGGCTCCTGTAAGCACGAGGCCAGCCTGCTCTACATAGTTAGTCGGACCAGTTACATGGTGAGACCCAATATATTTTGAAAACAATTGATATTTTTCTCTCTGAGACCCAAAGCACACCCAGACTTTGTTTGTTCACCATTTCCTACTAAGAGGTCTCGGGGACCAGAGCGACAGCCCACAACTGCTGGTTTACATCTGCAGAGCAGACTGGGTAAAGGCAATGACGGTGACGGGCCTCCACAGCTGCACAACATGAGACTGGACTGTGAGAAGAGCGGTTTTGACACCCTCCGCCCTCTCCTGTCTTCAGCTGGGAGGACTCTATGGGCTAATTTGAGAGTGGGAGAATCGAATTAGTAATTATCTCAAATAAAAAAAAAAATCATGTGGTCACACCCTAGTCTAGAACCTGGAGAAAGACTAAATGAAGGATTCTAAAGAAGTCCTAAGAGAAAACACCATAAAAATTGGTGGTCTACTACTTCACCCACCATGAAGGGGAAAAAAGTAAAAAAAAAAAAACCATACCTAGGGCTGAAAAAATGGCTCAGTGGTTAGGAGCACTTGCTGCTCTTGCAGAGGACCCAGGTTCGGTTCCCAGCACCCACATGATTGCTTACAACCATCCATAATTCCAGTACCAGGGGATCCATTGTGGTAACCATTAGAGGTAACCTCCACAGGTACCAGGCATGCCTATGGTTCAGATACATGCATACATACAATGATACACAGATATATACAGGCAAAACATTAATATACATAAAGTAAATCTTTTTAAAAAAGGAAAAAAATATTAAAACTAATGAAAATCATAACCAGGACAAAGTTTCCAAGTAGGAATAACAGCATAAAGGAAATCGTAAATTTTAAAATCCGTTTTTAAGAAAATACATCCATATGTATGGCATATATACATGACTTTCCTTAATTTATGAGAACTGTATAAGCAAACCACTGCAGAGAGACCTCGTGGATCATGATGTCATAGTCCTTATTGGGGGGGGGACTTTTTACAATGTCAATTAATTCCAAATTTAGCTTTAAAACCCCATGACCTCCACCATTTTTTAGGTTAGCTAAAAAGGATCTATTGACTGTCTTTGTGAGCAGAATAGTTGAATGCTACTCTAGATAGAAAATTATTTCTTTCAGTCTATAAGAATAATTATCACGGCGATCACACAATTATTATAATTATATCTGTAAGAACTGTTATTGGGAATTTATCTCTGAAGCCGTCTCATGCATTGCAGGGGACATTTATCTTTTATAATGATCACCAACACAAGTGTCTTTATGCAGCTACATAAGTGATTTTTACCTCTTTCTATTAATATCCTCTTGCATGCTTTGGGAGCCAAGGGGAGACAGCCCCCACGTTCTCACCCCCCCCACACACACAAAGCAATTCTCTGAGTCAAGCCAGGACTGTGTGGCATTTTTGAGACAAGAAAGCTAGGCTTCCCCTTCACGGCAACCTAACGTTCACAGTGTGCTTTCCTAAATGGATGGCGCCCCCACCCCAGCACGCCCCTGCCCCCCGCGCGCGCGCCCCCAAAAGCCCCTCAAGTCTGTGTTTCATAAACTGTACTCTCGGAGAAGTAGCAATAAAGTTTATTACAGAGCTAAAGTATCTGCATAAACCCGGTTAATTGAAAAGTGGGTGGAGAAGGCTGCCAAATTAAATGTTTACATTAGCACAGCTGTATTGTAAAAACATTCTGCCCCCTGTGCTTTGTAATTATAAGATATTTCTGGACTGTGTATCTCTACAAAGTTTATCTCCACTGCCAAGAGTGTCTTGGCACCGAGCGGCTGCAGCTCTTGGCAGCCGGGGCTCCGCGCGGGCAGATCTAAAATGGCTGCCAAGCGGCCTCCTGAAATGTCGCCGGCCTGCGGGGCCAGGGCAGAGGCCACGGCAACCGGGCCGGCCGGGGGCTGCCGCGGAGGCCGGGGGCTGCCGCGGAGGAGGCCGGGGGTGGGCACCCCGCCACTCACTGCTCTGCTTTGTCCCCTACAGCTGCTTGAGAAACCACAAAGCATTGTTTGCAGGCTCCAAGACAGAAGAAACACCCAGACACGGAGGGGGTCTGGTTCCAGATTCCATCTGGGCCACAGGTGAGCCCTCGTGATGCTTCCCGCTAATCAGAGGAGCTCGTTGAAATCTGTGGGAAGAGGGAAAAATTAGATCCTCCCGACCACACTTACACCACGTGCCCGGGCGAGAGCAACCAAGGCAGGGGCCAGCTGCCGTGAGCGGTGGTGACATGGGCTCACACCAGCACAGGACGCGGGGTACCGAAGGTGCGTGCAACATCAACCTGCTGCTCTTGCTCGGCCATTTAAAGGCTCCGGTCCTCTTATATCATCCAAATGACATTACAGAGCAACCTTTCTGAGCTCTTCTCTGGCAAACACCTCGATCTGAGGAATTAACTGTCCATCGTACAAAACCCACCTCCTGGAGAAAAGTGAAATGAAATCCATATTCTTGCATTTCTGCAAGACACAAGAGCTGACTAAAAGGGCAGTGAGGAAGGAGGGAGGGAGGGAGGGTGTAGGGCAAGAAGGAAAGGAATGAGGAAGTAAAGGAAGAAGGAGGTAGGGGGGACCGTGGGAAACTAAGATGCACTGAATTCTTCATAGTAGGAATATCAAAAATAAAACCTGAAGGGACAAATAAAGGAACTAGCCCCAGCAAGACGGATGCTGTCTTTGTCTTCTTTTTGTTTCTCTCTCTCTCTATTAAAACTGACCCCCAGCTAAAATACTGTGTCCCTAAATGCCACATGTTGCATAATGAGGCTACTGGGTTTTTCTTTTAAGGCTTTTAAGGCATCCCACAAGTTTAAGCTCAGGCTGATAGACACATTAGGTCCAATGTACTATCCTGTAATCACTGGAAGTGATTACTAAGCTCCAGCTGAACACAGCATTCTTGCCTGTGCTCAGAGAATTCAGAGTGAAACAAGAATTTCAAAAGCCTAACATAGACTGGTAACGCTCATTACATTTACTATACTTACTCGCATAAACGTCCTGCTGTTCTACCTTTAATTATATGCCCACACACTCAGCACAGCCACACTAATAACTTTCGCTTTTTTTTTTCAATCCCCATTATAATGGAAGAAGGCCTAATATCTCTTTAATGCTATACGGAGTGTGTGCACATGTCTACACAGGTATGCTCATCTGTGCGTGGATGTGTGGCAGCCAGTGTCTTTCTCTATTGCTCTCCACCTCAGTATTTTGAGGCAGGGTCTCTCACTGCACCAAGAGATTGCCTCTATAACTATACTGGCTATCCTACAAGCCCCTGAGATCCTCCTTATCTCCACCTCCTAGCACAAGCCATGGCCAGCTTTTATGTAGATGTTAAGGATCCCAACCGAGGTCATAAAGCTTGAGCAATAAGTACTTTACCCACTGAGCCATCCTGAATCCTTTCCAAAGGTGTATTATGCATACTACCTGCTTGTCATTATTTATCTAAAAACACAAAAACATGGCCATTTTCCCTGGAAATTTCTTTTCTTACGATTTATTTTATGTATATGCATGTTTTGTTTATATGTGTGAACCACATGCACACCTAGTGCCCTATGGAGGCCAGAAGAGGGTTGATGGATCCCCTGGACTTGGAGTTACAGACAGTTGTGGGCTGGCATGTGGGAATCTAACCTGGGTGCTCTAGTAGGTGCAGAGTAGCCTGAGCTCTTAGTCACTGAGCCATCTCTC
The DNA here is from genome assembly GCF_007827085.1 of Peromyscus californicus insignis. Taxonomy (NCBI): domain Eukaryota; kingdom Metazoa; phylum Chordata; class Mammalia; order Rodentia; family Cricetidae; genus Peromyscus; species Peromyscus californicus. Next base: position 68,890,747 of record NW_026294573.1, on the reverse strand, counting down.
AAGCCCTTCAGTGGAAATTTCTACAGCAGGACAATTTCTCACCATTATTATGACTCTACATATAATACATTTAGGCGCTCTTGGTTTTTTAAATTAGTTGTCAGAATGGTAAATATCATAGCCATGTAACGATGAGCCACTGTGAACAGACTGATGAACCAAAGTCAATATGTGCAAAGGACATCTCTAGTTTCCCTGTTGACCAACTAATACTCTTAAAACTTGAGCTGATTTGATTTACTTTTGTGAGGTTTTATGGTTTGATTCTGCTAACTTGTCATTTTCTTTCTTGAGAGTTTCCAAATTCCAAAACAATAATCAATGCAAGGATCATTCAATAAACAATGATTGATTGCCTCCTGCACGCAGAACTCTGTTCTGGAAAGAGGAACTAAGCAAACAAGACCCTGGATTACAGACATTGACTCTCAGACTTTGCTTAGTCTTTGTTTTGGCCATTTGTGACATACCTCTTGACAAGTGGCTATATTTTATAACATCAAATAGAATACAGGTTTCTAGAAGTTGTATACTTTATGTATTATTAAGTACACAAGACAATACAGCACATATAAAATTGATACATATGTCTGAAAGGATATGTATCAGTGAGGATAAATGACCTATGTGTAAAGTCACGATGAATATTCCACACATTCTGACTTAAAATACTAGCTTCTCCTCCTCTTTATCAGTGACTATTTATTGAATGAACAGTAGTAAAGGGAAAATCAGGGTGGGAGTTGCTGACCAGTTGTTTACACGTCCATCACTGTCCTCCAGGCCATGCACAGATTCCATTCGAACACAAACAAAGAAGGTGGACCCTGATCATTGTCATTTTAAAAGAAGAAATATTGACCAAGTATGTTCAGCTAATACATGAAAAAGCAAGGAATTAAGCCCAAGACAATCTTGACTCTAGAGTCCAATTTCAATGACTGTCTTTCCAAGTCTGAGTGTTACTATTAGATTAAAAAAAAAAAAAAAAAGCACTGCAGGTAGAGGCGTTACCTCTCAAGTCTCCTCATTTTTAACACGCAACTTTCCAATTTTCCAGACAGAGACCTCCCTTGAGTGGAGGCTGCTGACTGTGGTAAGCTGATATTGTGGTTTTGTAATGTGCCCAGACAGAGACCAGAAAACCCTGCTGCCCATGGCATGCCGCAAATTGAAGACTGGGCTGGCACACTGCAGTGGCAGGCCAAGGGCCAGTGAGTACGAGCAGCAGCTCCGCAGCGACAGTACCCTCATCAGCCACCACCCTGGCTACACCCAGACACCTCCCAATCTCCCACCTTAGTCCTGAAACCTGCAGAGCATCAAGTGAGTCCCTGCTAAGCCACATCTCCTCCTTACACTCTGATGTCTTCCCTCTTCATTGTTTACATGACTGTTAATACAGGCTTTGTGGTTGGTACATTTCCCAGGGCTACCAGGCTGATCACTTTCCTACAGCTGTGGCGAACAGCCGGTTCCCACTGTTCCCCCCCAGGGACAGACCTCCACCACCATCTTCAACACCTCCTCACGTACAGATCAAGTCCTCAGACAAGGACTAGTTCCTTGCTTTGGTGGACATGATCAGTTAGAACCCCACACCGCACTGTGAAATTCACAAGGCAAGTGCCTCAGTTTGAAAAGATGGCCAGCCACAAAACCAGGATGGAAATTGAAGTGGAGTCTACTCCCAAGTAGCTTCAGTGACCCAAAGTCACGTGGGTCACTTTATACCTCAGAACCGGTAGAAGCAAATAAGATCAGCTGTAAAAGCCGGTATGGCTGAAGTTCTTGTTTTACTCTTTGTGAAGTATAAAATTCATTCTCTTGATATGTTTTACTTCCAGAAAGTTTTTCCTTTTTTTTTTTTTTCCTTTTTTAAACAAAGCCCTTTGAGAATATTGTTAATGGAAGGGCATAAAATCCCTTCCAATGACTATGATAAGAGAACCATTTTGGCAAAAAAAAAAAAAAAAAAAAAAAAAAAAGGCTTTGAAAAATTTCCCCTCACCTTTAGGAACTTGGGGTTATTTTCATTATACCATTTAGCAATATTTAAAATGCTTATTTGTGGGGCTTGGGCGGACAAACTCCATACTCCACAAAATGCTTTACCTGGTCTCAAGGAGCTAAATCATTAAATTCATCTAGACCCACTGACTAAATCAATGTATTTTTAAACCTAGTTTACAGTGTGATGTGATTTTTAACCTCAGTCCTTCCTTATAGGACTCTAGCCTAAAGGATAAAAGACCACAGGTGGAAAGAACAAGAAATGGTGAAAAAATAAAAATGCAGTATTATCTAATGTGTGGCAGAGCAGAGCAAGCAGAGAAACGTTTGTCAGTGCTGACTATCCGATATGATGCTCAGCTGTGTCTAACCAATACAAATAAATTCATCTTTTATACATGTCAAATCATATAAATAAGAAAATATGGTAGATAGCCGGGTGTTTTGTAAATGACGATTTCTTTTAAAAATATACTTTTCTACCTACTTCTAGCTAACATTATTCCTCTCAAACACTAACCTCGTATTTCTTAAATGAAGTCTTTCCTGGCACTACTGCTGAGCTCGGGACACAGAAGTAAGAAGAGAACAACTGATCAGCAAACACCACGACAAAGACTCAACATCTATTAGAAAGCAACGGTGGGAGAATGCAGCTTTAATTGTGCATACATATTTTTATTCATTAAGATGAATAACCAACCGAATCCCACACTATGGTGTCCTGGCCTCATAACACATTAATAAAGTTTCTTAAAGGTTTTGGCAGGGGGCCAGCACAGTCCATTAACTCTTTGCAAGTTGTAAAAGGAAGGAAAGTCATTTCGGTCTGTGTTGTGGTTATGAATGAAACAGCGGGCGGCCTGCATGGAAACGTCACTTTGGATATGGTGGTGGTAATGGACGCTTTGCTGAGCAGTTGTGGAGAGCTGTGGAGAAGTTAATGCATCCCACCACAGCCAGGCTGCAAGGCGGTGCTGCAAAGCTAATCACTCGGAGCAGGGGAAAGAGCAGAGGCCTCCAAGTTCAGATCTGTTGATCTTGCTAATAGGCTGTCACACTGCATCTGGGTAAACGTAGCCACTGTGAAACCCAAAATTATAGAATACATCTTATGCCACTAAGCTGGTCTCTGTTCACTTTTTTTTTCTTTTTTCATAAAACCTAACTGCTTCGGCATATGCTTCATGAAGTCTGGACTGTAAAGTAGAAAAAAAAAATCTTTAACTTAAAAAACAAAATTCTCCCTTTCCTGTGTTTTGTTTCACATGCTTGAGTTAAGTCATATAAATATCTACAACAATTGGTAGCCACGTGTTTGTCTCCAACTTCGCCTAACAATTTGAATGGAAGTGCTGTACTTCTCCCCAAAGCTTTACAATACCATCTGTTCTCATTTTCACAACACCACAAACATTTTCCTTTGGGAAAAGGATACAATATTTCGCTTCCCTTCCAGAATGAAAGCTAGAAAATTTCAATGAAACTAAACACATATAGAAGCATCCAAGTTACCCAGTAAAACTTCCAATACAGGGGCCATCCAAGCTATGGAGGAAGCCCAAACACAGGGGCCATCCAAGCTATAGAGGAAGCCCAAACACAGGGGCCATCCAAGCTATGGAGGAAGCCCAAATATAGGGTGTACTTCAGACACCTTGATGGTTCAGATCTTTCATGTATTCCACTAAAAGATAAGAGTTGTTTGTTTTTGAGAGTCTTACAAATAATAATTGGAAAATTTTAAAATATTTTTAAAATAACTTAAAGAGTAAGTTATAGACACTAAAAGCCTTGAATGCTTCACTGTTTTTGTCATTTTGGTTGTGCAAAAAATATCTAAAATGTAAGCACACATACACATACATGTGCATGTATGCAACATATCCACACTCACATACTCCATTAATCTCCAGTCAAATATGAATAGCATGATTAGTTACGTCTGGGTGTTAAAGCCACAAACTGACCACAGTGGTCAATTTGTATGAGGCCAAAAAGTAACATTTCAAGGAGAAGAAACAATAATAGTAAGTATAACAGAAAGCATAGTTCATTCTTTACTTTTGTTTAAAGTCTTTTACTAGGAAAAAAACAGGAAGAATATTTTTAACCTTCAAACGTAAGTGTTCTTGGCTGGGTCCTGAAGGGTCCTTCCTTCTTAGTTCAGGTTTCGTTGAGTCCATCCTGAAATGTATTATTTTAGCTGTGTCTCTGGTATACTGCAGGTTTTCTGTAAATTTGTTGCCTTTGACTAGGTAAAAATATAGGAAAGTCTGGCAAGAGCTGAAATTCTCATCGATGGGAACTGATCATTTTGTTACTGTTTGGACTAAAAGCCAGAAATGGTATTCAATAACTGTCCCCTAATAATTTAGAGTAAGTTCACTTTAATATTTATACATATTATGTTATATCCATATGCATATATTTATTATATACATAGATTACTCTATACTTGCATTATATATGTGTGTATATATTGTGCCGTGTTAGAAATGGTAACTTGGAAAAGACATGGTTGCTTATTTGCTTTATTTGAAAACAAGACTGGGGACAATGAGCTAGCTTGGCAGATAAAGACATGCCTCAGTTCAGCAGAACCCATGTGGCAGAAAGAGAGAACTAAGCCCAGCAAGGGGTCCTCTCACCTTCACACCTGTCCAGGCGCAGGACAAGACTGCTCTTGGGTCACAAACCCAATTACCTGAGTAGACTAGTTTTTGATGTCTGGGGTTAGTGTGTGTGTGTGTGTGTGTGTGTGTGTGTGTGTGTGTGTGTGTGTGTGTGTTTAATAGTAATATTAAAGTACACTATGCTTTTTTAACCTAAAATTAGAATTTTGTTAGAAAAACTGCACCCCCAGAACAACCTGGATTCAGATATGGGTGAATCTGAGGAGTTTCATAAATACACTTTCTTTTCTGTATCAACAGTTTGAAACATCCAGAAAGAGATGGGATATGACAGTTGTGCAGACTGGTTCTATACTATCTAAAAAAACAAAGTAATACAATAATTCTAGTGACTTAAAAATGGCAGGCACAGCCATGAAAAAAGTGAAGGTGGGGGAGGGGCTGTGACTACCCTGTTGTGACTACCTTAAAACAAAGGAAAAAGGCACTGTACTACTATGGTACTCAAGGCAAGCAACCACACAAAGGTCACAACCTGAACACAGAAAACAGAACCCAGACTGGGGTAAATCAAGCCACAGAAGTTGGTGCTCAGAGTCATGACCAGAAGTTTATTGATTCCTAAGAGAGATGGAGCATGGAGGTCCCAAACAGCTTCCCTCTGTCCTGACAAGCTAAGCTGACAGGAACTGTTCAAACACTCGGGTCCTGTGTTTCCCAAAGAGACTGGAGAAGAACTTGTAGGCACAGTTATTAAAAACGATGACGAGGAGGCACAGATAAGACACTAACTGAGGGGAAACACTTGAGAAGGTGCTTTGGCACCAAGAAAGAACTAAAGCATTTCAATGATCTCCACTCTACTCAAAATAGCCATCATGAAATGTGTCACTAGGTTTAATGGTAACGTCAGTTTAACTGGCACTTAATGCGTATGGCTTTGGTGTTAATGCAAATAAAGCACTAACTATTAAAGAGTCAGGACCACCATAAGAGGTTGGTAGGCATTCCTTAACAATGAATCACTGCAACACAAAACATGTCCAAATGAACAATGTTTATGAGACCTGGGCCTTCAGCTATGAGGGCTGTTCACACTTGTTTGAATGGGCAAAGTAAAAGTCTGGTATTAATAATCAATATATTTCTCTCTAAACAATGAAAACAAAACTACTTTAATTTACTTCAAGAATTGATGAGTTATAAAACTTGTTCAGGGACTTAATGTTGGTTAGAAATTATTCATATACTCTGTTCCTAGTCTGGAAAGGTATACACATTGATTATATACTCACTGAATTCTTAAACTGAATCATCTCCCAATGGATAAAATGAAAAATTTTTAAACCAATGTACCACCTCATAATGTGTTTATTCCTAAAATGACTTGATAAGTTCAAAAGGCAACTAGCAAAATATTGTTACAAGATTAGGCATTTCAAACTTCAATGTGACTCAAATGCATTTCCAATTGAGCAATAACGTGAAAAATTTAGGTGAATCACATCAAATATTTTGTAACTCTTCTGAAAAAAGTTGTTTAAAAAATTGGTCCTACTTCACATAGTACACACTTTATAATAAGTTAATTCTATTGAATCCAGTGCATTTACACTTTACACTTACAAAACCCTTTCACGTGAGCCACTTTATCCCAGTAACCTCACAAGGAAGGCATCATTATCCCCATTTCATAGATAAGAAATTGAGGCACAATGAGATGCAATGTTTTGCCCAAGGTCATGGTCTGGTAAACTCATGCCTAGAGAATAATTAGCTCAAGTTAGATAAAGGCTACTTCCTTCTTCCCCATTCCAGCCCCAGACACATAAACACTGCAGCGAAATGTGGCCCAAACGAGAATTCCACCAGCCACCTCCGCATGATCACCTCAGCACATCTGTACTTTTCTAAGCACTGTTTTTGAAGGGAGACAGAACACATCGTTATGTCTTTTTAAAACACTACAACAGATCTCTCACTACCTGGAAAGTCTCCATCACAGAAACCCATAGTAAGAGGTCTGTTGTGTAAGTTGAGCCTTAAGAAATGACTTGCTTACCAAGTCTCCTTCCTTGGTTAAATATGGGATTTACAATAGTTCTGTTGCCCATCTATCCTTCACATCAGGAGTTCTTCAGCTTTAACTTGCTGAAGAGTCACCTTCAGGACTTATTCTAACAGTGTCTGGCCCACCCTCAGGGGCTGAACAAATCAGAGCAGAACCCTTGTCTCTGCATCACACAGGAGCTCACATAATGCTAATGCCAGCAGTCCAAAGACCATACTTGGAGAGCACAACTACATGGTAACGTGGTAAACACTTCAGACAGGGTAAATGTGACTATACTACTTCCCAAGTAATATCTCCAAACCTTAGTGTGGAATCCTAAGGACTTAATGTGTAACGGTACATGGGCATCCAGGTCTCTAACAGTACATGGGCATCCAGGTCTCTAACAGATTCATCTCAGGATTCCACTTAGGACCATCATCTGCAGAAAGCCTTCACTCAGCTGAGTTTCTCATCCCTCACCCCCACCCCACCCCAACTGTGCTCTCTGGTCAGAAAGCATGGGTCCCTTTGTCCTGACATTTCTGGGAGTTGTAACTGTTCTTACCTCTGTCCTCAGAAACCCAGTGGTCAGTAAATGGATCTCCCACCTACTCCACCCCTTCCCCTGCTCCTATTCTTCCACATTCAGCATCCATCACCATCTTCTGTCTTTTCTCATGTCATTTAACAGTCCAGTGCCAGGCAGACTATGCATCAGCTCTCAGATGTTTCAACCACAGCCTCCTCCCTCCCTTCCACATCACGCCACACTCTACCTCCTTCAAGCAGACCACAGCCTCCTCACTCATAACCAATCCCTTTACATAAGCAGCAGCAAGGAAATGGAACACCCAAAGAGAGCCCACACTGAGCTGAACACACCCTTTCATCAAGGCTCCTGTTCCTCTTCTCTGGCCTGTGCCCTTCTCTGAAGGTTCTCTGCCTGCTCGTAGCAATCTGGCTTCATGGCCGGGACCTGCCCCATCGCACCCAAACCCTACTCCAAAGGGGCCGATGAGCAGTCTCTGCTGTCAGAGCTGGAAGGCCTTCACTTTTGAACTAGAGGCCCAACCCGTGTGTTTTGTCAGCAGTGCTGAAGGCACACTGTGGAGCTGGAAACCATGGAGGTTCTCAGAAGACTGTAATGCTGCTTACCATTCTCACTTCTTCTACCTGCACTGGCCAGGCTCCCAGCACCCTCCTGTGCCCAATCCCCAACACCCAGACTAAGAGCTTTCCTTTAAGAACTGGCCAACTTCCTTCTCTCGGATTGAAATATGTATGTATATGTATATTATGTGTATATATGTAAACATGTATGTTTATCCTAATTGTACCTTCCTTTCTATATTGGGATTTTCCTAATTGTACCTTCTTTTCTATATTGACTACCAGGAAACAGTGTTTATTATCTAGCAATGAACATTTCTGAAGTCTGTACTATATAAATCTGTACTCTGGTGGGTCAGATACTCTACATCTTCTATTTCTTTGGCCCTAATTCTTTTTTTCCATTTGAAATTGATCCTTAGGACACTGATTGGGAATGTTCTACACAGAGTCACTTCTACAATGCAGCACACAGGGATAATGACCAAACTATAAAGATAGTCACCCTATACAATCAACTTAAACAGACCCTACCCACATGAAACATGCTCCTACATATCCATTGTATATACATATGTATGTATGTATGTATGCTCATTAAGATAATGTGGACACAAAGGCTCAATCAATGGTAGAATAGCTTACCTAGCATGTGCAAAGACCTGGCTTCGGTTTCCAGCACAAGAATTGAAGTAGGAAAGATAAAAATGGATTAAGTGTAAAAACAAAAGGACACGCACAAGAAGGAACAGTGGGAAGGTCGTTTATTTCCCACTTCTATCTGTACATAGCAAGTACTTTAGGTAAATGCATTCCTTTCCATTTCTCAAGGTGCAGAGTTGGGCAAAACGATCTTATGCCAAGCTTATTGACAAGGTGCTAAGCACAGCAGGCAAAAGGAGAAACGGCTACAGCCGTTGTCCGTTAATCTCCAAAGACAGCAACTTTCACAGCAGTTCACAGCAGACGAGGCAGTGCATTTGTAACAACAACAAAAAAGGAATGAAATGAGGAGATGGGAAAATATAATCTCTTTTATCCACGTATTAGTTTAATAAAATACAGAAAACGATAACTTTGATCATCTGCATGCACTAGCTTGCCACGTGAACAGTTGCATATACTAGCTCAAGGTCATTTTAAGAATACACGATTGATTAAGGTTAACTACATAAATAAGGAAGGGAATGTCTATTAGTGGTGAAACAGTCACTCAACAAATGTGTGAAACATTTTATTGTCCTGTTCTGGAATTACAACTCAGTGGTAGAATGCCTGAGGGCCTGGGTCAGAGTCTCAGCACAAGGTGGGGGAAAGAATCATAAGGGAAAATAAACTTGCTACTTAATTAATTATTATATTATCTACAAAGATCATTCTCAAGAAGCCAAAGATGTATCATTTGTTAACAGTGAGGCTCTTTTTTCTGACAAATATGTAAGAATGAGTCTACCTGCCGGTATCATTTATGATTTCTCATGTACTGCTACATTTGTGTTTTAAAAAAACAAGTATTACTTTATTATCAAAGCATAATTTTTTAATCTTTTTCTTATTATTTTTATATGTATATATAAAAATATGTGTATGTATGTGTCCTGGTGTGGGTCTGTGTACGTGAGGCCCAGAGGCCAGAGGCATCAGGTTCCTTGCGGCTGGAGATAAAGGTGGCTATGAACTGTCTGACATGGATATGAGTGTTGGGAATCAAACTCAGTTCTCTGGAAGCACAATACGAGCTTTTAACTATTGAGCCATCTCTCTAGCCTTTTAAAAAAGTACAATTTTTTTTCAAGGCAGGGTTTCTCTATTTAGTCCTAGAACTCTGTAGACCAGAAAAGTATAGTTTAAACTGGCCTTGAACTAGAAAAGTATAATTTAAAAAAGAATTTTCAACTGATTTGTCCATCCACTTGTTTTATAACTTAGATCAATGACCCCATACCTCATCGTTGCTTTCAAGAAGTATTCTGTCCTGGAACTGAGATGTTTCACGTCATTCCCAGCACAGTAAATACACTGCACATGGTAGCTGCATAGTAACTATCAGTATTATGATCACTCTTAGTCATGGTGATAAAGCAGGTACATTTTAAATTGTAATAAATGCAGTAGAATTCAAATTTAGTTAAAAAATAATGTTTGGCACTGAGATTTTTGTCTTCTATGATGCATAAGAATCTGCCTGGGATAGTAATAGCTGGCAGTCAACAACTTTTCTTTTTCCACTTAACTAAGTTTAAATGAGTGGCAAAACACCTAAACAACTTCAAATTAGTAATCATTTACAAACCATAAAAATCGACAAGCAAGGATGCTTCTCAGATGGGGAAATTACATGCTAACCTGAAGGCACATGTGTACTCCTTTCCAAGCTACTGTGCGGATGCCAGGTCCTGGTGAGGATGGAGTGGAACACAAAATTCACTAAGAAAGAAAGTTTTCCGGGTTTGAACACCTGTGCGCTGGGGAGTGTGGAGGAAGCACCGAAGACAGGATGAGCCCCCTAAAAACTGAACCTCAGGAGAGGCATGCTGTCCCAACTACAGTTGCAGGGCCCACTTAGACCTATGCAACAGTCTGAGAAACAGCAGAACTACTCTGCTGCCTTCATAAATATTGGCAGAATATTTGCTGAACTGACTGAAATAAAATAGAAGGTGTGCGAATTCAGTAACACTAGAATCCTTAAGTGTCTTAAGTACAAAGTCATATTATTTGCATTAAATTGGCTGTTTTGTTCAATCTCTTATTGATGATCAAAGAAACACTAGTATTAATTTACAGAGCTTTCAGGCAACAAATTTCTCTTAGGTTGTGTATTTTCCATATGACTATGTTCAACTCACAATGTTTCCTACTTAAAGCACACAGAATCTAAATGATTGCTGTGCAAAGTATTTCTTGCATGGACATGAGCAACCAAAATATAGGATTCACAAATTATTTAATAATGCTGCAAAATAAAAAAACACGCAAACTCTAAGCTTATATTATTCTAAAAGAGTCAACAAATGGTGGTCTGAAAGGTCATTTGCTGATTATCTTGTTTAAGATAGGATTTCACTGTATCAATATTTACTATTTCCTTATTTATCCGGTTTCATTCTCTGAAAGACTAGAAAACACTTCCTAAAACATACATGTCACTGAGATAAAGAGAAACATGAGTCCACCTGACTTAAGAGAAAAATTAAGGTAAGCAAGTATATATAGGGATCAAGTCTTTACATCCTGGTACTTGGTCCAAGAGCTGTTCTAACGTTCCAGGCTTCCTTTCTTCAAGGTTTGCTGAGAGTCTGCACTTTACCAGATCAAAAGACACTTTCAGAAGGAGGAAAGGATCACTCTACCCAGCCAGGCAGTAAGAATAATGAGGTGCAAACATCTGGGCAGGCCTGGAAAGGGGAAGACATGTTCCTAAAGGAAAAGGGCATTTTTTCTAAGAAATGGGAGTAGACATCATCACAGTATGCTGCAGGCTAGATATGAAATAGAAATGATAACATTTTCTAAAAGTTTGATTGCTTTATGTCTAGGATCCTTTCAAGAATCTGTCTTTGAATAACCTCAAAGCCATCCTGTCTTCAGAGCTCTGCCCAAACTCCTCAAGCAGCAGCTGATGAAACCCAGATGCCACCAACCACATTGTGTCCAAACCAACATGGCTTAACTGTAGCTTGTGAAGCCTTTCCAGACATCAGTCAGGGACTCTGGAGGTCCTTGGAAAACAGTAAGAAGCTCTTAGGCCATGCTTAGCTGAGGTCTTGGCCACCTGGTATACTGACGACCATGGATGCCATGAGGCCAGTCTACAGTCCCTTCATTGCTGATATGTGGTTCTGGTATTTGGATTACTGGAGACTTTACTGAGGAAAAGAAGAGGTTACTACTACTGTCCAGGTTTAGTGGATCTTTGGCACCAGAACTGTGCTGTCTCCTTTCCCCAGGAACTCAATGTGACAATGAGCCACCCTCCCTCCAAACAATGCTGTCATCAGTTTGTCCATTTTGCTCTTGGAGGCACTGTGCAGAGCGTCTGGGAAGAAGCACATCTTGCCCTCGGGGGACAAAGCCACCCCTCTCAGTGTTTCCAGCAGCTTCAACTCAACACCATTGACCTCACTCTCCCAGCACAAAGACATTTCTCAAGTGCTAGCTCTTCATGAAGAGATGGCTACCACAGACATTCCTTGAACTGGAAGAAACTTTGGTGGCATTAGCTCCTTTCCTGTCCCAAATATTGAATCCTGTAGAGTGTGACACAATTTCTGACTGTTTCCTTCTTCCTTGCCTAAAGGTTTGTTGTTGTTTTGATTCTGTATACTTCAGCCTATCAACATTTCCAACAAAACCAACAAACCTAAGATCTAATTAAGGAACAATATCCTGATAATCAATGGGATTTATTAGGCAAGCATGTAGTTAAAACCAGCATTGTTCTACAGTCTTCAGAAGAATATTAATATAGCCATTCATCTTGTGACAATACATTCAAAAATTTGACTTAAGATTCTCCCAAGTAAGATAAAATTTAGGATATGATGTCCCCACTGTAAGCCTAAAGATCAAGCTACTATTTTAGTTTACAGACATCTCCACTCAAAATTACAAACAACTTTACACTTGTTGCCATAGTACTGATTCAGGCCATAATTTTGATCATTCGTGCATTTCTATTTTATAAGTATTTTACAGAGGAGGTATCTTTATTGGAGGTTATTTTGTTTCTTTTACTAAATAGGAAGTAAAGCTAAAGAGGGCTCTAACTGCCTACCAACCAGAGAAGGACTCAGGGGAAAACCTTGAGTATATGTGACTCTATAGTTTATAGATTCAAGAAATAAGGGGTTAGGGATATAGCCTAGTAGTAGTATGTATGTATGCTTGCCTAGTATCCTGCCCTTAATGAGGGATGGGAAAAAAGCAGAGAGGAAGAGAAAAGGAAAGAAGGAAGAAAGTAGAAAACAGAGAAAGTAGGAGTTTAAAATATGGCAAGTGGCAAGTTCTTCTTTACACAGTGGAATGAAAGCTATGGTTCATAAAGTAACCTATCACAGTCTTTTGAAAACTTGATTCATTTCATCAGAACACACACCATGACCCTGAAGGCAGTGGTTCCACACCTGAGAAACAGAAGCCTTCCCAGTGAGAGGAAGAACTGTACCAAGGACTCTTCTCCATCCTCAAGCTCAGGAGAGCATCCAAGCAGCAGGCATGTGTCCCCAGCCAAGTATCAGCCTGGTCCCTCCACACTCTCTTTATTGAACAGTCAAGGCATTGTCTCCAAGCTATGTCTGGAGGGCTCATCATCTCCTTTGCAGGTGGAATAAAGGCAAAATTAGGGAACATGATCCTGAATTCTCCTAAGCAAGGATCATTGTGGTAGTTTGAATGTAATAACCCCTATAAGCTCACAGGGAGTGGCACTATTAGGAGGTATGGCTTTGTTTGAGTAAGTATGGCCTTGTTGGAGGAAGTGTGTCACTGTGAAGGCAAGCTTTGAGGTCTCATATATGCTCAAGCCACACCCAGTATCTCAGTTCAGAAACTAAGCTCACAGGGAGTGGTGCTATTAGGTGGTATGGCTTTGTTTGAGTAAGTATGGCCTTGTTGGAGGAAGTTGTTGGAGGCAAGCTTTGAGGTCTCATACATGCTCAAGCCACACCCAGTGTCTCAGTTCACTTCCTGTTGCCTGCAAATCAAGATGTAGGACTCTCAGTTCCTTCTCTAGCACCATGTCTGCCTGCTCACTGCCTTGTCCTGCCATGATGATAATGGACTAAACCTCTGAACTGTAAGCCACCCCAATTAAATATTTTCCTTTATAAGAGTTGCCGTGGTCATGGTATCTCTTCACAGCAATAGAAACCCTAAGACCATCAGTAAACACTCTAAAGTTTATCTTACTATTAATTCTGAATAATGATGGTGATAAAATCTGCTGCAAAGTAAGCCACAAAGAGAACATTGTTTTGTTTTTCTTTTTTTTTCTTTCTTTTTTTTTGTTAAATTAGTACATGCACCAGAAACAAGACAAAAACATCTCTATGGTGCTGTCTTAAAAATCCTTTGTGGTTCCCTGGCTTAGAGAGATTCTTTGAATGTCATTTGTAATGCTATTTAACCAGATGAAAGTTATAGCATCCTTTAACTATCACTAAGCAAGGTCTCTACTACATCCACAAGGAACCAGAGCTCAAGGAAAACCAAGAGGTTTGCTTGAGAACCAAGCTTTTTCCATTATCTCTCAGAATGACTGTGGCTCCATGGTCTTTCCAACAGTGGACTCCTCCCAGCAACTCCATATCATACCCTTGTAACACTCAAACCCTCTACCTCACAAGCATACCACTTGCTATACTTCCTCCTCTTCTTCGGCCCTCCCTCGGCTTTTTCCTCTTCCCTAAAAAGTTTTCATCTCTCTTTCAGTGAAATAAAAATGAAACTTTCTTCTTTTTTTCTGGACCTTCTCATCAGTAGAAATGAGCACAATACAAAAAAGTTTCTACTACTCAAGGGTTCCACTCTTCATCCGGTGAAAACTATACACCCACCATAGTCCCAAACCCCTGCTTCTCCTGATTGAACCAGCTATTATTCTGTCTACCTGCCCATCCCCTCCATACCTTCAAGTCTGTGAGTTCCTCTAGGACCTCAAACTGCAAAGAGTTATTAAATTGTGTATTCCCCGGTCAAACCAAATGTTGACAGAGCAAGAGTTCCTGCCCTCTGAACCCCAGCTTCTGTTGGATATTCCACATTTCATTTAAAGTCCAATCTGCTTCTTTACCATGTTGACTGTCCTGTATCTCAATATGAAAGGATTCTCATGGTTTGAAAACTTGAGCTTCTTGAATTCAAGATTCTGAATCTTTGCAGTGTTACAGTTACTAATATGCAGTACTGATCACATGGCAGGTACCTGGCTAAGCATACATTCTCACACCTAGAATCCACAACAGTTCTATGGAGTAGGTGGGATCACATAAGACTGCCAATAGTCAACCGTTTTAATGTATAAGTCTGTTATTACCTGTTTATATGGGCATAAGAGTTTGCCTCATTTTGCAATTGAGGCTAACAAGACAAAATATCTTCCCCAAAGCCATACACCTCAAATATATGAGCCTTCAAAGGCACTGCCCTATACTGCTTCCCAAGCATCTCTGCCTCCCACCTCTGCAGAGCTAGTCTGTACTTAGAGAGGATTTCACTCTCTCCATCACTTCCATTAACAGCCAAGTAGAGCTTAAGAACAGCCTCCTCCCATGGCATTTCCTGGTAAATCCCAAGACAAGCTGATCCCTGCTGCTAGAATCCATGATATAATTGAACAAGCTGCCCTCTGGTATACCTCTAATGCCCTCCAATCACTCGATTCCAGTCACTTTCCTCTTCTCTAAATGCATACTTAGTGAAGACACTCGGTGGGCATGTCACTCTCCCTCTTTGAGCTCAGGATTTTCCCACTTACGAAATGAGCATATCAGAAAAGTCCAGTGATCCTTCCATTTCCTTTTAGTAGAAATGATAGAAATGAAGCAGTAAATTTCCTTTGAAAAACAAAATTGAAGCACAGATAAAGGCTCCCCTGTTTAAGAAAAGGAGGCATGAAGAGTCTCCCTGCTTAGCAGTCTAATAATTACCTCTCCCTCCAAAGCCCACAGAGAACTCAACTGGTGGCTTTTCAGGACGCAGTTGCTGTCACATCCTTCTGTTGACCCCTGCGGCAGCACCGTTACCAGCACACTGATACTTTGATCAGATACTTTGATAGTGCAAATACTCCTTCTTTGTCGTCTTTGTGCAGTCCCTAGTTCTCCAAAGTACTTTCGACATTCTGCTTTCTAAGACACTGCTTGGAGCCTGAAATTCCCTTATTCAGACACCCACAACCAACCCTACCCACTATCTAAGGCAGATCTCTACAGTGATCACTGCAATTCCCTACTCTGGTCTACAATCCTACATGATCCCCATACGATGAACACCATACATTTTCCTCCCCTGATTAGATTAGATGGCATGCTGGAGGATAAAAGGAACCTAATGCCAGTGGGCCTGACCTAATCAAATGAGCTCTTTAAAAGGAGCCTCTTCTCCAGCTTGTCTCAGAAGACAGACCAGAAAGCTTTAGAGCAAGAGAAGGGCCCTCACTGGAGGGGGAGGAGTTTACATATACCCACAAGTGTTACACCAGCCAACATCACCAAGAAGCTTCAAAACAACCTATGTCCAGCCTTGCCCCAGTCTCAGGAAGACACCTCCCCCCAGGTCAAATGCTGGTTTTCACCTTGGAACAAATAGAACGGAGAACACAGTTACATGGCCGAGGCTAGCTTGTGTGTTAGCATTTGATGATACAGCCTGAGACATTTAGACCTACAGAATGATGTCACTGCATCATCAGACAGTCGTGTCCTCAAAGTCCTCTGCCCCATCCCAGCCTCAACACTTCTAATCCTCATTCCAGTAACTCAAGTGCCATATGAACTGGTACCCTGTGCCGTGGCCCTGGGACTGCCTCCACCAGATCTGCTTTCCCTGTACATGGAGCTCAGAAATCTTTTCTGGGGACCAGCTCACAGCCCACTTTCCCCCTCCCTTTGTTGGTACATTGTGATGTTCCACTCATCCTTACTGTTGGATCTTCACACTATCACCTACAACTCTAAGCCTTAAAAGCCAAAGCGAAGAGAAGCTTGGAGAGCAGACACGACATGCCAGAAGTCTTCTTACTCCATCCTGAGGAAGGCCAGGCTGCATTCTGCAGCAGCAGAAGTGGAGACCACTGGCCGACCTTGTTCAACAAGCGGACCCACTCTTTGAGAGCACTCTCCTTACGGCAAATGCTTTTGTAAGACTCCAGCTCTGATGAGCAGTATGGATTAACTCCTTTGCCACACTGTTTTGCTGAACTGCACCTGTTTGTAACAATTTCAACAAGTCTAGTTCTCATCAGTATTTCCCATATACATCATTCAAATATAACACAGCTTAAAATTATGAATCCTAATTTTAAAAATTTTTACAGTTTATACACACGTGACAACCACTAATTATTTAATGACCATGTGACATCCTTTATTTCTTAGTTACTTTATTGTGTAATTCAATAGGAGTGTCCCATCAAAAGGTAAAATTCTGACACATCATGTTCAAAGAATGGAGGGGAAAAAAGAGGAGGAAGAGATCTTCATTAGCTCTGTTCCTCTAACTCTACTCTATTTGAATATCACAAGGAAATGCAGGTGACCCTGTATGGTAGACACAGTACTAAGGATCTACCAGGTACCTTTGGAGTCCTTAGTGGCCCTGCATCTTCTCAGCCTCATCAGGGCACTGTCTGGGTGCCAGGGACAGGTATACTCTTCTCAAATTTTGTCTCTCTGGCAAAAAGGTCTATACTTACCTCCATTTGCCCACAAATAATCTAAAACAATATTGAAAGAAATTAACTCAGAGAAACAGAAAAAATGAAAAAAATGTTCTTCCTCAATATATTCTTTCTTATCTCATTAATTATTATATTTCCTGAAACAATTAATAGCTCTTAAAAATATTTCTGCACAGAAAGCCTTCTACAAAGAGGCATAAAGTGGAAACTGACTGGCAGGCTACCCAGGAAACCATACCATCTTCTGTTGAAGTCCCCTGCTCACCGCCACCACTGTCAAAATCAGTCCTTACTTCATAGCTGCAGGGAAAAGCTTGACTTCCCCAATAATAGATCACTGTGATTTTAATCTCTAAAACAGATAGCTAAGGAACAAAGAGGGCACTTGAATTGAAACTGTAACAAAAAAAAAAAAAAACAAAGTGGGGGGAGGGAGACATATACCTGATCACAGTTGACAACTCTGCCTTGTCTAGGTCTCTTCGATAATTTCGTCTTTACCACTGTCAGGTTGTTGTTACCTCTAAAATAGGTAGACAACATTTGGGGAAATGTTAAGTGCTTGTTTGCTTGTACAAAGTTTGCTTTGAAAGCATCTTCATCTTTTTTTTTATATGAACACTTACCATCTTACTTTTTGTAAGAGCACTTACAAACTTACTCTCTTAGCAAATTTTCAGTATTACTCACTATGGTTCTTCTGCTGCATATACATTCTCTGGGCTTATTTTTCTTACATAATTATAATTCTGCAGCAGCTGTGTGTGTGTGTGTGTGTGTGTGTGTGTGTGTGTGTGTGTGTGTGTGTTTGCGTTCGCGCGCGCGTGTTAGCTGGAATTAAACCCAGAGACTCACACATTAGGCAAGTGTTCTATTGCTAACCCACATCTCTAGTCCTTTGAGTATCTAGCCCTTCCTAAGAACCCAAACACTCATAATAAAATTCTACCCCATTATCTAAATGTTTAACATTTTAAAATTACATATATAAATGAGAATTGAAAACATTTTTTTAAAGGTGAAAAACAACTTTGTTTTGGAATACAGCTGATTTGTGTATCCAGGGTTCTTTTATCTAGAAAACACCCTTAAGTAGACAGATAAATTAATTAAATAAACAAGCCATTCTTAAGAGTCTCAAGAGTCCAGGGATTGACATTAGTTCACCCTTACAACCACTGTATGCCCCCTCCAAAAGAACAGAACACTTTATGAGATCAGAAAGCAACAATTAAACATGGGCAGAAACCAAGTGACGGATGGTGGCGGGGGCATCTGTGGGTTCATGCATTTAGACTTACAAGGAAATTTCATTTTCTGGAAATAACATGAAAAGAACTTCACTGCCTATAACAGTACAGTCTGAAATGAAAATAACAGAAGGTTACCAAGTGTGCTGAGTTGGCCTGTGACTTAAAAGCAGACCTAGCTCTGCCAGAGATTCACTATAGGCTTTGCTAGAATTCTGCATACAAAAAACAAACAAACAAAAAAAAAAAAAATCCAGACGTGCTAAGCAGAGTCTTTAGGGAGTCTAGACCAATATACTTGTTTACTATTAATGGTCTGTTTTATTTGTTTGTTTATTGGTTGCTTGGTTGGTTTTTGAGACAGGGCCTTCCCATGTTGCCCTGGCTGGCCTGGAGTTCCTGTGTCGTCCAGATTAACTTGGAGCTCACAGAGATAAACCTGCCTCTGACTCCTGAGTGACAGGATTAAAGGTGTACAGCACCATGCCCAGTATTGCTATTTATTATTTTTTTTCTTTTATACTAACCACACACAATATATGGTAATTCTCCTGAAATACAGGCTATTTCCAGTAGAATGGATTAAAGTTCAATAAAGTCATATTAAAATATGATTTAGAACACTTTTTAAACTAGTAAAAAGATTATATTACTTGAGACTTAAACTGCCTATCATTGTTTATTATGGCATTAACAAAATAATTAACGGAAGAAGTATATTCTATACATTTTAAAAGCCTATTGCTTTTCTATAATCATTTAATGATAATCTGGCTTTGTAAAACAAGTTTAAAATGTTAACTCATTAAGAAATGGAAAATATGTTTAATAAGCTAATAAACAATATTTGGAGAACAATTTTGGCTAATATCTATTAAATAGAGCCACTGTCCAGAAAATCAACAAGCACATAGGCCTACCAGTCCTTAGAACTCATGGAAGATGACCTCCATTTCTAGGAGCAAATATTTAGAATGAATCAGGTAATCGCTAATCACATTTTTAGATGAATATTAGACTAATATATCCAGAAAACTTAGAAAAGAATAGTTGGGTCATTCAAATAATTCTAACTTTATCAGAGATTAAAAATTATAACCAACTCTTTTGTTCAGATTTTAAATAGTTTTGTCATAGACTCCAGTCAGGGGTAGGAGGTTGAAATCTTTCCCGAATGTGCCAGGAACTCTTACCACTCTAAAAACTATGTACTAGGAAGAAAAACAGAGCTGATTTGGAATTTTATAAACTGAATATTTTCCCTGAACCTAAATATATGACTACGGAATGAAAATTAACAATGGTATTGCAATCGTGTTTTAATATCTACTTCCTCCAGTGGCATATAATTGTTGATAATGAGTGCCATTTGTAGACGTTAATTATAAGCAAGCATTTTACAAGAAGGTTCACAAAAGTTGGCTTTAATTCTCAACATAAACCATGGAGGTGGGGACAATTACAGAGGAGGAATGAGGCTGACCAAATAAGATCTTATCCAGCGTAATGTGAGCCTGAGTTATACAAGCCTGACCCCAAGAACCCACCAGTCAAACTGAGTTTTGACATCATCAGGACATTACCATGACATGAATTTAAATTGATTGTATACATATTTTTTTCAAGTCTCCTTTAACATAATACTTTAGGGGTGCCAGACAGCATGCTAGCAACTGAACCCAGAGTTTTTCATATGCTAAGTACATGTGTAACCTAGTGGTTACCTCCCCATTCTTAACATAACACTTCTTGAATATGTACATTTCTACTTTCACCCAGTGAGATTAACTTACTCTCCTTCTCACCAGATGAGTCATCCAACTTTATTTCCCCTATCTTACTTATTACATATAGTAACCAGAGACGTGACTCTAAAGATACTGTGTTAAATTTAAAAGCAATTATATACGGAGAGAAACACCTACATCAAAGTCTTCAAACGGTCAAAATGAACTTTATGGTTCTTCCTTTCTATCTTAAAACATCCAGTGTCCTACATGAACCCACATGCAGAAGCCATATTAAATTTTTGTGGTCAAACGGTAAACATTTCATTCTTCCTTTAATTTCTTTCAGATATATTAATTACATATTAATTTAAATTGCTTGCAAATTACAGTATATTTGTTTTGGAGACTATTCTCAAGGAAAAGTTTGCTTTCCAGCCAAGCTTTACCACTATATAACAAAAGGATCTTACAGTTTGGCTCTTTCAGTCCATCTTGCCTCTCTATGTTGATATTTTAATTTTACTGGATTTCATTAAGAAAGTAATTTCTCGTCCACCTGAGCCCCAATGTAACCCAGTATAATGTATGGTCTCAGTACTCAAGATAAAATGAGGATGGTACATTTTTAGAATATTGGAATTTTTTTTTTACTTTTTTCTTTTAAATTTTTCTTTCAATGGTAACTTTATTATGATTATTATATGTGCTATTTTATATATATATATGAGTATATTATATATACTTGAAAAAATTCCTTGGAGAATTTTATGGGGGAGGCAACACAGAGAAAGACATTAAAACTGAGTATTTAAAAAGTGGTACCCTTTAGTATCCCAAGAGAATATATAAAATTAATTTTATATCATTTTTGTATTCTCGTACAAGCAATCCCCAACTCACTAATCACAGTGCTCCAAACCACAGGTGAGTCAACAGCCTGAAACACAACAAATTCTCCTGCCTAAACAACAGCAGATGAGTAGTTTGGTTTTCCTATCAGCCCACAAAAGCACAATTTAACCCTGATTGAAACTCAGCTCTCATATGATTAGTACCAACAGGAATTCTGACTCTAAAGGAGTGGGGCTTAAGAAGAATTAGAGCAAAAGTGAGCGCAAGTATTTACAGGGTAAATTCATTCACTCATCGGACTCCAATTGAGCACCAAAAGGCTGTAATTCTGAGATTACCGGACCTGGTTCTTCGGTAAGAACTGAAGTTACAGGACTGTCTTCAATGATATCATATACATAAGCTCCTGAAACCTACTCTTGTTCCACTCAATGGTCATGTTGTCAAACTGCCTTCTGAAGACTTCTGTTTCTCCCTATAGACTGCGCTGCTCTCAAAGTCGGTGAGTGAAGCTGCTTTTTAAAGTGGGCATCAGTTAACGCAGAGATTCATAACTAGTTGAAGTGTTGAAAATAAGTTACTGTGAGTGCTCAGCCCCAAAGGGTACATCAATATCAACCCTCTCCCCAACCAACACTCAGGGACCATCCCAGAAGAGGGGACAAAAAGAAAGTCAGAGCTCGGGGACAAAGAGTGCTGTGCAACGCTGACCTTTGGACATAACGTGGCCATTTGCAATCATGAATTCACAGCAGCTGACATCACCTGAACAATTTCTGAGCAAGACCAAGCTACTCCAAATTCCAGCATGGATGGGGATGAGCTCACAAGACCCAACTTCTACTGGAGAGTTCATGATTATTGGGGAAGGGAGAGTTCTTTTTCTTTGAGGGTAGGACTACTAACTAGTAGGTTACTCCAGTGAGTGGAGTGGCCCATACCTGTTAGCATAAAGGCAGTGCTAGTTGAATTCAGTGGGTAAAGAAGAGGAAGAGGAGGAGAAGATGAAGGTAGGGGGTGGGGGGTGTTAAAATTGACTAGGAGGGAGATGGTTTGGGAGTAGGTTGGGGAGAGTGGGAGATGGAGATGATCAAAATACATTGTATGCATGTATGAAGTATGAAATTCTCAAAGAATCAGTTTTAAGTTACATGTTTTTTAAAAGCCTCTGGTATATGAAAGATTCTTTTCTAAAGTTGGACACGAAGAAAAGAGGTTCCTAGCTTTCCTAAGCACAAACTGCTGAAGGGAAGCATGCTTCTCGTTGAACCTCTCTGTCCTCATCTGCATTCTTCTCCTTGTCCTGGGTCCCCACCCTCCCATTTCCAGAGCTCCCCCTAGGCCACCAACCCCTAAACTACCATCAGTCCTAGGCTCAGACTCCACTCCACTCCTGCAGTCCCTAATGTCCACTGAGTACTGAAAGAGGAGCCAACTAGATGAATTATATCAACGACTTTCAGTAACTGACTCCTTTTCAAAGGAAAAGCTGGTGGGCCTGAATGAATTTCTAACTTGTGTTATTTTTAAGACAATATAAGAAAGTAACACGGCCGGGCGGTGGTGGCGCACGCCTTTAATCCCAGCACTCGGGAGGCAGAGCCAGGCGGATCTCTGTGAGTTCGAGGCCAGCCTGGGCTACCAAGTGAGTTCCAAGAAAGGCGCAAAGCTACACAGAGAAACCCTGTCTCGAAAAACCAAAAAAAAAAAAAAAAAAAAAAAAAGTAACACAAAAGAATGCAGAAAGAGTACAAATGGAAGAATTTTGTGGGCAGGGAGCACGTCACTCCTTCATTCACCCATCACCAGCTACATGCCAACTATATTCTGAGATGATACATGACAGAGAGAGGCTGTGGTCATGTCTTCACAAAGTGTACCGTGCATCGGGGAAGACAGGCTTGATCAAACCCTGCTGGGTCTTTCCAACAGGCGTTAATAATTAGTTGCTCAGTGAAGCCAGCAAACGCCATGAAAAGTCATGGAGTTTGACAGACATGCAGGATAAGGAGCGAAGAGAAACAGGGCATCCAGAAGATGTCTTTGCGAGGGCCTCTCCTAGACTGTGAGAACATCAATACTGTCTGTCCGGAAAATCCCCTGCATTTCAAGGGCCTACAGTAATTTCTGTCACAGAGCAGACATTTAACTAAAAACACATGGAAGAAAACAAACAAAAAGTTACTTTAAACTTGAAGCTGAAGGATGAAGAAAAATTAACTGGAGAAAGGACTTTAGGTATAAAAAGTCAAGCTCGCCGGGCAGTGGTGGCGCACACCTTTAATCCCAGCACTCGGGAGGCAGAGCCAGGCGGATCTCTGTGAGGCTGAGGACAGCCTGGACAGGCACAAAGCTACACAGAGAAACCCTGTCTTGAAAAACTAAAAAAAAAAAAAAAAATTAAAAATAAAATAAAATAAAAATAAAAAGTCAGGCTCTTGAACAAACTAAAAAACAAACAAACAGAAACTGTAGTCATAAGTCATAAACCCAGAAGAAAGGAACATGTCAGCAGAAGTGAGCACAGGTTAGCCCAAACAGCCTGGGCCTCTGGGATCTGTACTAATCTGAGATGTTTCCTGGAGCCTGACAGGCTCCTGCATGCAGCAGTCCCACTTACAGTACTGGGCTTCCTGCAACCATCGGTCCTGCTGAAGCAGCCAGCCGCTGGTGGCGGATGGCACACTTGGAGGGAAAAATGGCGGCTGTGGGCAAGAAAGCTGGGTAACTTCAGCCACCAGACAGGACTGTGACGGCTACACCGAAGCAAACCTCTGTAAACAAGCGGAAGCAAACCATGGGTCTTTGAGCACTGGGCCCGTGACTTTCCCATGAAAGAAAAGTCACGGAGACATTTTAAGTTCAGACTGCTACCTAATTTGAATGGGGGCTTCAACGAAAACCCCCAAGATAAAAATAATTTGCTGCTGAATTTACGTATACAACCCTGTGTGCGTGTGTGTGTGTGTGTGTGCGTGCGTGCGTGCGTGCGTGCGTGTGTGTGTGTGAGAGAGAGAGAGAGAGAGAGAGAGAGAGAGAGAGAGAGAGAGAGAGAGAGAGAGAGAGAGTCTTGTCAGGAGGCCAACTTTGAAAGAGTAGAGGATTATACACTTTACCATTCAAGGGTGACAGAGAGAAGAGAAAAGGAGGCTGGAATCAAGCAAGACGCCTGACCCTGTGAATAGAACACTGAGCATTTGTGCAATCCAGGTACCTGATCTTTTATCACAAGCTAGTTCGATTGCTTAGAGAAGAAAAGCACTAGGTAAAAATTATTTACCCTGAGTCTATTATGAAAAGAGCAGATTAACTCCCTAGCACTTGGTTCTTTTTAAAGGTGCATTTTCAACCTTCCCGGTATGGTTTATATTAATGAGAGGTTTAAAACAGGTCTTAACTGAAGAATGATGGCTGATGGCGAAGTGCAGTAATTATACACCTTATGACAGGACACAGGAATGGCTCACACAAGGGAACTGCATAACATGCCAAGCTAATCCTCCTCGCATAAAAAAGGGAGACTACTTTGCAAGCTGGCTGATTTTAAGCTCCAGTTAACAAAAAGCCTTTTTGTTGAAGCCTAAAACAAGAATGGGTTAACAAAAGCAACGATGGGGGAATCTCGTTTTCCCTTTCTTCACAAAATATAGTATTACAGGACTTACAGGTTGTGAAAGGGCACGGTGTGGCTGAGAGACTTGAGAAAGAAACAAGGTCTTCGCCAACAACAACAGACCTGAAAGGTCTGGAGGCAAAGCCGGCCTCTAATCAGGAGAGTGGTAGGGTTCGCATCTAGCCATCTGCTGTTAAGGAGCTAAAGGTACAGAGCCGGAAGAAGGCTCTGTGGCAAGGTGAGGATGGAGTGGGCTCCAGGATGATGGGAAGAAAGAGAGAGCCTTAAGCCAAGGTGGCCAAGTCAATCCTGTCTGCGCTGCTTCTGCCTGGCTGCATTTTTCTCATCCAAAAGCCACTTCTGGACAATAATGAGGCTCCACAAAACATCTGCTTTGGGATTATGACTCTGTCCCACTGGGAATTGTCACTTAACACAAAACAGCGTGGGCTGAACTCTGGGCCTGCCTGTCTTTCCGCTCCAGAATAACACAGAATCGTTTGCCACCTGCAAAGATGACAGGCAGCACCAGCATTCCACCTAGGCTCAGGGAACTGCAAATCAGTAAACATTACATAAAAGCCACTGGACTTCCAGCGTATCCACACCATTTGTGGAGATAAGAAAGACTGGCCGGTGTGAAGAATCAAGTCTGGAGGTTCATTTAAAAGTTTTGTATCTATAAGGTGTAGCTTGGTGGCAGACCATGTCTTGAGCATGTGTGAGAGGCCCTCAGTTCAAACCCCAACACCAAAGTAAATTAAAAAGTAAATAAAGATGTAAGGGGCTAGAGAAATGGCTCAGCAGTTAACAGCATATACTACTATTCTTCCAAAGGATCTAAGTTCAAGTCCAACCACCCACACCAAGGCCTGTAACTGCAGCTCCAGGGGGATCTGATGCCTCTGGTCGCTGCAGGCTCCTGTACTCACATACACATGTCCACACACTGACACATACATGTAATTAAAAACAATAACGATTTAGAGAGCTAAGGGACCAGTTGTTTTCTAAGATGGACACTGCCTTGGAAGCTGTAAATTGAGGAATAAAGGAAGTGGGTCCTTGCATTTTCTGTGGCTCTTTAAGTGACAATCTCCTGAACTGTGCCAAGATCCTATAATGAGTTAAAACTATTTGTCTCACTTGACTTAAACATTATTTCAATTTGTTTGCTTCTGGGCTCTCCCCTGCCACTACTGTGGCCTATGACTTTGGGGGTCAGGAGTGCCCCCACGCCTCTCTGCAGGACTTCCTAAAGCGGAGTTCAGGGCTGCCTTGTTCTCCTTCAGCTCAGCAGGCTGGTCTGCCTCCTTTCTTGGCTTACACATGCCATGTCCGCTCTTGACTGGATACAGAGGACAGTTATCACTTGGTAAGGAAACCAGGACAAACAAGAGAAGCACAGGTTAGGGCATCCCCTAAGACCAGCGAACCTTACTGCTCTTCAGCAAATTTTACTGACGTGAATTTTAGGTGTAAAAATTTTATTTCACACCGAATATATGAAATCCACACAAAAGCAACTTAAGGTAATCTATTTCCAAATGAAAAAACAAAAACAAAAAATACCATTTTTACTCTTTCCAAGGTAACTAGAAGCTAACATTTTCAGATGAGAAAGAATTTCTCAGAAGTAAACCCAAAAATTTCTGGGGTGGGGGTGGGGGGAAATCTAACAATTTATCATTAAAAGCTGTGGCAAAGTTTGAGGATCAATACTTAGCTACCACTGTTGTGTGGGGATGAATTAGGAGGGATGCATATATGTGTGTGGGTGTATGCACCCACGTACATGCATGCAGAGACCACAGGGAGCCATGGGTGTCCTCTGCCATTCTCTGCCTTGTCTCTTGAGACAGTATCTCTCTGAACCAGAAGTTCCCTAGTTCAGGGAAGCCCACTGACCGACCAGCAAGCTTCTGTGGTCCACCAGAAGCTGCCTTCCTGCACTGGGGTTATAGGCACATGTGGCAGTGACTGACTTTTTATGTGAGTGCCTTGGGAGTTGAATGGGTCCTCTTACTTTGACAGGAAGCTCTCTTGTCCACTGAGCCATCCCTGCAGCCCAGAGTTTTCAATATCTACTGTAGATTGTACAGACTGAAAGGTGAGGCATAACAGAATTAATCAGCAGGTGAGCTTAGCAGCTGCAGCTTACTTCTAGTCCATCAATTCTCTAGGACGGAGTCGGTGCTCTAATACTGTGTTAGGTGTACTTGGAAAGTCCATAGTGGAAGCCTTGAGTCCTTTGACTCGTGAACTGTCATAGTTAGGAAAACTCATCCTCGGGGCAAAAATGTCAAAGGGCTATGCTGCCGACTAAACAATGAGATTAGCACCTCTGCATCAAACTCAGACCACAAACACATCTGCAATGGGATTCCATGTAACCAAAGTGCTGCAGAGAGAGGCATCCTCCTGGTGTAATGGTACCATGAAGAAGATTGGGGGAAAGAGAGCCATGGTTGGTAATTTGCTTAAATTTCTTAAAAATGCATTTACTCACCTGAAATTATTATTTTTAATTTAAGCAAATTTAACTAAAATAACAGTTCTTAAACATATCGATTAACTGAATATTTATATTTAATGTATATTAAATATTTCTAAATACACCTGAAAATGGTAGCTAGGATAAGAATAAGGGTAAGAATGAGAATAAGATAAAATGCAATGGAACAGAGGCCAGGTGTGGTGGCACACACCTGGGTTTAGGGCTAGCCTGGTCTACAGAGAGAGTTCCAGGACAGCCAAGACCACAAAGAGAAACCCTGTCTAAAAAAATAATAAATAATAAATAATAAACCACTGGATCAAACAATGGGAGTAAAAAAAATCTGAACAACTAACACTTGAATGCTTTAATAATTTTTAATTTCAACAATTTAATTTCTAGATTTTAAGTCTTAGTTCCATACAGGGCCTCTTTCTTTTTTACCATAATCCCTGCTCTTTCCCTCTACAGCTTTTCCCAAATGCCACAGACTATTTCTGACGGCATCTACTTGAAGTACAAGTTCAGGAGGCCGAGGACTGAGGCAGCCTCCATTACCCTTCCCATTCCCTACACATCTACATTCCTGGCTGAGCGCCAAGACCATGCTGGAATCTCTTTGTTTCTTCTGCAATTTAAAGGACACATAGACTAGTCTCCCTCTGTGTATTCCCTAATACCGGGGAGTTCACAGATACATAAATCTAGATGTGTTTACTAATGGATATGACTGTCAGAGGAAAGTCACGCACAAACAAGCAGCTTTCTTCTACTCGCAAGATAGTTGAGATTCATGTTGAGTGTCGAACGAAGCTGTAACACTAATTTCTAGGAAACTATTGTTAACTTTCTATACTTTATTCCCTGCTGTTTAAAAGAATGTTCTTTAAAGCTTAGGGATGCAACTC
Organism: Peromyscus californicus insignis; assembly: GCF_007827085.1. Taxonomy (NCBI): domain Eukaryota; kingdom Metazoa; phylum Chordata; class Mammalia; order Rodentia; family Cricetidae; genus Peromyscus; species Peromyscus californicus. Next base: position 68,862,682 of record NW_026294573.1, on the reverse strand, counting down.
ATGAAGGACTGTGCACTGAGTGCAGGACTTCAGGATTTCCCTTGCTGCTACCCTGACCCTGTTCCTGACAGTAATGTGGGCCTAAGTAAAACCTTGGTGCTGAAGGCCCGGGGCTCCCTTTCAGGAAATGATTTGACTAGATTGCAAAGACAACAACCAAGTTGACAGAGCTTTGTGTCCAACAATTCTGACATGGATATTTCATCTGAAAAGATCACGTTTAGCTTCTACACGCTCTAATGTTGGCTTTATGTGCAACAGTTTTTTTTAATTATATGCCATTTACCTAATGAATTTAATACATAAATTTGTTCAGATCATTAATTTCTTATTTTGATATTTTTTTTAAATATCATCTATCAATACTTGTGCAGATGAAAGGATTCTAACCTTAGTGTGTGGCTGATCCCCAGTTAGGTGCTACAGCCACGTTTTGTGGTGCTGATGCCCAGAAGCATCACCTGGGCCTGACAGGAAAGGCCATGGGCTTTACTGTCAGAGGAAGTGTAGTGGGGGGACCAGGAAGAGCGCCTGTCCTTAGCCCACACCACCCCTCAATCTCCACGGCTTGAGCCTGGGACTGAGATACTCAGACAAGTTTTCACTCTTGTTGTGGTCTTGTTCTACATTTTTGGTTGTGTGTTTTGGTTTGGAATTTTTTTTTCCTTTCTAAAATACATTTTATTAAATTTGTTCTTTGACAGTGTCATATAAGTATATAAGTTATCCTGATTCCTCTCAATCCCCATCCTCTCTTAGCTCCCTTCCACCACTGACAACTCCCCTACCCACGTCCTGTCATCCACCTCCTATACCCCGCCCCAAAGGTCTCTTTTGCATATTCCTGTTTTGGGTTTGGTTTTGTGACCCACTGTGACTATGGTTCCTAGCCACTCGATCCTAGTGGGGTTACCAGTGGGTGCAACGGGGTTTAGATGACATTACAGACAAAAGCCAAGCATATTTTATTTAAATTCACAATAAAGAATAACTGATTAATACCTTATTATTTCCTAAAAGGGGATTTTTCATAGAAGATGGGAATCTGAACTGCAATCCTAAGAGTTTACTACTTATAAAACATATTTATAATATTATAATGATAGCCCAATAATAACTATGCCTCCATCCTGTATTCCTATAACAAAGGTTACACATAGAAACTCATACACGTGCATTATACATTATCTTTTATAGAACGGTCTACTAACAGCCTGTCAGTCTTACGAATTGATGGTTATGTATAATGTTGATTATGGATTTTGTTTCCTAACGTATTCTTTAAAACTGACCACAGCACAGAGGCTCGTCTTACAACTTCTCTCTGCACTCCAGAGAAATCAACTTTTAATGTCAGGCTGAAACTTTGTCAGGGATCTCTAGTCTAGGACAGAAATTAAAACTGACTGTTTGGATTCTACAGGTTACTTATGTTTATGGCTATCCTAAGATCACCCTATAACCAAACTACTCTAGAGTGGTGGAAATGTGAGTGAAGCTGACCCAAATGAGCCATTTTCATTTGGCTTGGGGCAACATGGTAGAATTACATGGTCACTGAAAATCCCACTCATCCATGTTGACTAACTGAAGACGGAAGTCACTGGCCTCCCTGGACGCACCAAACAGGCCTCACTCCGCAGCTAGGGTTAAATTCCGTAGAAGTTTTGGATCCCATTTAGTGAACGAGGATCCCCTTTTCGTGTAGTATCATTGTTTCACTGCTTCCCATGTTTATTTGGACAGGTTCGTAGCACTGGGGAGGAAATGTATTGGTTGGCAACTTCAGTTTTGGAAGAGAAAGTAAACACATGCTGATTAGCAAACAGTAAGCTCTACTGTGTTTAATTTTGGCTTCTCTTAAAAAAAATATATCCAGTATTTGGTGTGTGTTCCAAGTCGGAGCATTTGTCCTCGAGTTCTCTTCTAGCCCCTTCCTGGAGGACGTCCAGAATCCCTCTCTCTCTCTCTCTCTCTCTCTCTCTCTCTCTCTCTCTCTCTCTCTCTCTCTCTCTCTCTCTCTCCCCTCCTTCCTTTCTCCCTATCTCCTTCATCCCTTCACACTCATTGCAAACACCCACATTAGCGAAGAAAGCACTTCGGCCAATGCTAGCCTCCTGGCACAGAGGCCAGGCAGCCCAGCAGCAGGTCCACTAGACCATACACCACACTGTGAAGCTATGAGCCACACATACAGAAGCAGTTCTTTACAGACCTAATAAATTCAAGGTTTAAAAAAAAAAAAAACACATTTCTGAAATTCCTAGAGGGATTGTTAACTGAAAACTCTCGTGTCTAAGAACCGACAGTGGTAAATATGACAACAACATACAGCTTCCAACTTCTCTCAAAGTCATTTCTCTCCCTTGTCTCCTTTTCCTACTTTACTGTGCCCTCCCCCAGCCCCTGCCAAGTTGTATTTCCAGTGGTGGCCATGCTCTCCCCCAGCCCCTGCCAAGTTATATTTCAAGTGGTGGCCATGCTTAGCCCTCTGCTAATCCACCCCTGCAGAACCATCCCAAATGGCATCACCCAAAATGTGCCCAGGGACAGAGCACACGTGGTAATCCATGGCCCGGGGAGATGCAGCATCTACTAGACACACCATTTGTTCATTATTCCTGCACTCTTTCTCATCAAACAAAGTTAGGGCTTGGCCTTGTCACCACACAGAATTACTACTCACAACTAGACCCCCAGAACGTTCCTAAAGTGTGCAAAATGTTGTTTCCACATACAAGATGGAAAAACTAAGTCATCCAGAAGTTCAGCAATGCCTGGGATGACCCAATGGAAGAAGCTAGCACCATCTGTTGATGGCCCACAGTGTTTCCTCTTCATTTATTACAGATCTCCTGGTTTCCTCAAAGTGTTAGGCACAGACAGACATGAATTCTATTATATCAGAGGCCCTGGGCAAAAGAGCACAAAATGATCAAAGTCCTAACCTACATGAGGCTAAGAGTCTATTAAGCATAAGAGTAAATTAAAAAAGAAATTAATATAAAACATGCCAGGTAGTTAGTTCCAGGGCAACCAGGTTAGCAGGGAAGAAGAAAAGGAGTTGAGAGAGGAATGACAGATAGAGAGATAGAAGGTCTCTTTAGGCACAGGTTACTTGGACAGACTTGGAAATAAAACAAAGGGGCAAGCTTAATCTACAACTCTTCAAGGAAAGAGAAATTTCAGAACACAAATACCAGAGGGTGCTGGACGGTGGTGACATGGTCACTGGAACATAGAGAGTAGGCAAACTGTGTTCCAGAAAAGGTAGGATAGCACCAAGTCATATGGCACCTAGAAGTCATGGTTACATATTAAAGCTGAAACACATAGGAGATTGCTAGAGAAAGATGGGCCTGTGCGTTTACCACCGTACTTAACAAGCACTCAAAATCCTCTGCATTAGAAGCAGTGAAAGCTTCTCTCTACCTCTGCTGTCTCTTAGAAGCTCTCTGTGCACTAACACATGAAGGAGAAGGAGGACTAGGTCTGCATACTCTGTGGAACACTGCCACACTGGCTGATGCAGTCAATACAAAGGAGTTGTTAGAGAGCATGCAGTGCTGAAGGGCCACCCAAAGCATTTCCTTCTGCAAAGCCCTGCAGCCTAGGCCCACATCCGCCTGGTCCAATCCATTTGCTTCCAAACAAAGGTAGGAAATGGCTGCATCCTAGTTTTTCATTGTGGACTCATGAGTCAGTGCTTTGGAACTTGGTGTCTTTGGGAGTGAGTGTCTATTCACCACGTCTCTTGCCACAGGGGGAAAAAAAGGACAGATAAACAGTGACACAATTTCACCCAACTAAAATATCAACTCATGAGCTTCTCAAAAATAAATGAAATTCAGTTTCTGGTTTCTTTTCTTCTCTTCTCTCTATTGGTTCATAGTACTAAGCCCTCCCTTAGTTTCCCAAACAATCTAAGGTCAGTTAGTTGTGAAAGTACATCACAGGACAATTATTGAGAAGTGATTAAGTTATATAGCACAGCTTATAATAAGAAAGGGTGTTATAGCTGATTGTTCGGGTGCACTCAAGAATGCACCCCATTAACAAGGATCATAAGAAATCTACCATTCTCCATCATTTAGCAAATTATTTTCAGAGTGCTATAAAGAAGAATACTGATTTATATTTGAAAACTCTATTTACAGAATGGGCAGTAAAGTCTTTTTGTAAAAAGTTCCCAGATCCATAGAGTACAGAAAGCAAGAAAAGAAAATGGTGTGTGTGTGTGTGTGTGTGTGTGTGTGCACACAAGAGGAGTACCACTCTAAATCAACAAGCACAGGCCTATGAGTTTATGAACTATTACTACCAGACATGACTCCTAGGTTGACAGAGCATCTTCCCATCTCCCATTTCTCCTGAAAGTTACAGAGACAATTGTTTTTCTATCTGATCTAACATCATAAGTCCATGGTTAGCTAGGACAGAAAAGGAAGGAAGAGACAAAAAAAATTGCTGAGAATGATAAGGAGTCTGGCCTAACTTCAGATATAGAAATGCTAGGTGTGGGCTCTATACCTGAAACCCCAGCAATGGGGAGATCAGGCAGGAGGATCGTAAGTTTCAAGTCAGCCTGAGCTACATAGTAGGAACCACACCCCAACCCAAAAAAAGACATATAAGCCTATTCATCCAAGCATTAGCTAAACTATTTTTACAATGGTATCCATGTGGTCAATGCAGCATGACCAAACATATCAGCGTGATTATGAAAAGAGAAGTTTAGTTAGAAGTTCTTCTATCTAAGAAAGTATAAATTCTTTTCCAAATGTCGGAGAAATCTGATGTTTTCTACTCAGGCCGACTGGATTGTGCAAACAATGAAAAATACCCTCTAGAGAGACAGAGTAGAGGAGTCGGTGTGCTATGGAGAGTATTACATTTCATTTCTCCAGTGCAGAAATAAACTGAGAGAGGCTGGCAAGAGTGGAGAGGACGATGATCTTTCAAAAGGACCGAGTAAAACTGCAACCACCAAACGGGAACGTAGTTTTCACCCCTATTAGCTGCTGTCCTTGCGTCACATCCAGACTTAAAGTTCATTACCCTCCAGACTGCCAATGTCTCCAATAATACACTGGTCAAGTTATAAAGTCTCATTACACACATCAATTCTGTATATAAATGTGCTTATGTAGCCTTGGAAATATTTAAAATTTCCTTCCACAAAACTGGGGCTCATGTTTGGAGATCTTCCTAGAGGGTGAGCCCCCACTAAGGACAGTATTCCACTGCAGACTTTGCTGTACATGTGTGTGCACCCAGCTTCTACCTAGTTCTCCATTCAGACGTGTACAATGCTTCCATTTGGAAGCATGTGGCTGAGGAGCCAAAAGAACTGAAATTGCCTTCAAAATGTGCATCGCATTATAAATGGTGTGAAAAGGGATCTTACTATTCAGCTCTCAACTTGGAGCATAAAGCAAAGAAGCAACACAAGACTGCTTCAAACTTTGTCCAAAAACTCAACAGCTTCACTTGTTTATAGAGGGACAAAAGTATGCAACACAGTTTATACAACAAGAGCGATATACTGTATGCAAAAGTAAAGTTAAAAGCGAAGTATAGTAACAGCCCTGTCTCGTCACAAACACTTGGCAGCCTGTCTAAAGTACTATGGTCAAAAACATGATACCGTCTGCGTTGTACTTCTGCCAGAGCACTCCCGAAGTCCAAGTCTCTTTAGCCATCATCGCCACCTCGTTTGGCAGTCTCTCCCAAGCCTCAGTTCATCCACTCAAAATTGCTCCTCAGAAACACAGACAGCAGACAGCACTCTCTCACCCCACAGTCTGCCAGTATCACGGTGGAGTAGCTTTGGCTAGAGCAGAATGAGGTGCAGTCCTGAGCTGAGAAAGCCGGGACCAAATCCACGTTAGCCTCAAAGTTTCTCTGTGTCTCAGGTTTAGCAGGGCCACCTTCCAACAGGAATGCTCAATGCCCACAGCCAATCCAAAGGCTTTCTGTCAATTCTCCGAGAAAGAAGCACATGTGGATGGTGCTTTTAGAGACCAAATACGCTTTCGGCACATGAAGGGCAGATATATTGGGCAATTTCCTGTCCTTTCTCTGTTTCAGAGCTGAGCTTTTGAACTGCAAACACTGTACCTCTATCTAGCTCCATGTGTGCACAGTACCAGGCTGGTACTCAAATGAGACAAGTCAAGAACACGAATCTTAAAAGGTCTTATTAATAAAAACAAACCCAGAGCCAGGTATTGTGATGAACGCTGAAAGACCAGAGAAGCAGACCCAGCCACAGCTAACCTCGCCTCACCAATTCCTCAGCTGAACCTGTTTCCTCAAACTGGAAGCCTCTGAGTCCTCACCCAGAATGGATCTCAGCTGAACTGCTGCTCAAAAGCCTAAAAGCTTAATCAGGCTCTCGTTCCTGGTTTTCATGCCTTATATACCTTTCTGCTTCCTGCCATCACTTCCTAGGATTAAAGGCGTGTGTCACCATGTCTGGCTGTTTCCAGTGTGGTTTTGAACTCACAGAGATCCGAATGGATCTCTGCCTCCAGAAGGCTAGGATTATAGGCGTGTGTGCCACCATTTTCTGGCCTCTATGTCTATCTAGTGGCTGTTCTGTTCTCTGACCCCAGATAAGTTTATTAAGGTGCACAATATATTGGGGGACACAATATCACCACACTTGGGTACCAGGTAGATAAATGGGATTTATAAACATCAGCATTTCTGTGTCCACATGGCACTTCTAACTATAATATGGTGGTGTGTAACAGAAAAGTATGAATGTGGGTGGTGAAGGACAGATGAGAGACAGGAAAGACCAGCTGCGTGAATTGTTAATTTTCACTGGAAAAATTGGCTCCCAAGTTCTTCTGCAAACACTTGCCTTCTACGCAGCATATTACATAATTCAAAAACACAGACCTTCTCATCTTAAGTTTACAGCTTGCCATATTTCCCAGAAAGTAAACAGTAATTAACAACAAATTTCATAGTCCCCCCCCTTCTCACGAAACCTTACACTTTAAAATGTAGATGCAGAAGCTACTCTTGGATCAGGGCCCACAAACATATGCTTCCAAAGGGATAATATGTACAGGTTAGTCTGGTGTGTACCAGATGTAAGAAAAACCAAATTCAAAAACAAAAATATCAGTATTCAGCAGAGAAATAAATTTTTAATTAAATCCCATTCCTCCTGTCCTTATAGATGCAGAATCTAAAAGAAAAAAATCACAACTGGAATTTTTAAACATGTTTCCTAAAATAAAAATTCAATTTGACTCATGACTCTGTTCTTTATATGCATTAGCATATAATACACACATAGTCTACAGCCATACTATCTTGAATGTACCCGATCTCTGATCTCAGAAGCTAACTAGGGTCAGGCCTGGTTAGTACTTGGGTAGGAGAATATAAAATTAAGATGGTCATTTTTAAACTGACTTCTTTGGGTGGACTTCCCACCACATGCTGATATTTAACCAAAGGAATCTTTAGGAAAAGGCTGAAAAGTTCCAAATGTAGAACTTATCAGGAAAGATATCAGGCAGAAAAACAAAAGCTACAGCATTCATGGCAGAATGTCGGGCCTTGAAAATGGTAAAACGCTATGAAGATTACAAACTTCAAATTATCTGCAACTGTAACTAGTGAGTCCTAAGCTATCAGAGTGCTTGGAATGCAAAAGGAACACATTATCTGCACACTGCCATAACTGACATGTCTCCTCTTTGACATGGGGACATGCACGAGAGTATCAAAAACGCACTACAAATACCCACAAGCTGAAGGAACTTGAAGGAGTCCAAAGCTGGAACTACATTCCTCACTTCCCTGCATCCCTACAAGAACTCAGCCAGACTTACAAGAGTTAGTAAGTGAAGTCCAGAGAGGAGCAGCAGACTGGGGCTTTGGACCACCCGTGCTTAACCTTTTCGGGGCCTCGTGATCTTTCTCCTCACTGTATACATCAGAGATGTCACTGGAGTGAAAGCCAAGTTTTAATTTAGAATTTAATAAAAATTGATTAAGCATCACAGAGCACAAACAAAGCTGCTCCATAAATCTCTCAGCCCTTTTTGTGCTAGGAGGGAAGCAAGTACTGTCTGCTGAAGCAGATGACAGATGCTGGCTTAAAGATAAGTATTATTTATACTTCTCTACCAGATTTCTTCTTATGCATATCTTATCATGCATGGGTATATGATCAACAAAGAAATTATTTTCTATCAGTCAAACGCTTTCACATGTGCACTGGCTCCATGGGAAGGGCTTGAAAGAGTTCAAGCCTCGGGTTCAATTGAAGCAAGATGGAGAGAAAGGAAAGTTTTGAAAGAAAAATAAACATTGAAATGGTTGTTACTTGAAATGCACTTTCACACAGAGGCTAATGAATATATATGCACTGAAAATAACTTTGTTCTGAACATATGCCTATGCATTTTAAATAAATGATGCATGTTTGAAAGATAGGAGCGTTTACCAAATCTAAACACATCAAGATATAGCTATATTAAAGTGAAGTTATTTGTACAGTGTGTTGGTTAGGAGACAGTACCTTGAAAGGAATCCAATGGTTATGTAAAGGCAGCGCTGATGTATCCATGTCTGCAGATATTTTAGTCATCAGACAATGTAAAAACTTAGATCTCATTCTTTTCCTCCTTACAGACCCAGACCCTGTAAAAATCAATCGCTTGATAGGAATATCTGTTAAAAATATACCTTTATTTACATTTTGACTTCCAGCACATAAATTGAAGAAAACATTCAATGACTTGAGGGTATGGAATTTATCTTTTCAAAAAAACAGTATTTTGCATGATAAGGCTACTGAAAGTGGAGACTCTAATTCCAGAACAAACGTGAAGCAGCACTAGAAACCATCAGGTGGGAAGAATGCTGTAGTAATGGCTACCTGGCCCTCCTCCTCTACCCGACGCCCCGCCCTCCAGGCCCTAGAGTCTTGCATGTGGATATATTTGGGGAGGGGCTTGGGATTTGTGTTTCTTTGGCTTTTTGTCATTGTTGTTTATAATGCAGAAAGATAAACAGGAGAACTGAGTCCGTCTGTCCATTCCAGAAATCACCTAAGGTTACATTTACCAAATCAGGTTTAAGAACAGTACCAAACAGTGCCCATCCACTTAGCTATAGGATCCTGTCTCGGTTTCCCCTCAGCACTTTTCTACGGAAAAGGTCTTTGCGGAAAACCCCACACTCATCTAAGACAGTGCAGAAGGCAGAGGAGTTCATCCATGGAAGGACCAAGAAAGCCTGGTGTGGGAGCAAGATGGAGAGGGTGAGCATGGGCTGTAGGCACTCCTCCCTGCTGGGAGAGTTGGGGGGTGGGGACATGGGGAGGTGAGAGGGTGAGGACCTGGGGGGGGGGTGAGGGGGTGCTCTGCAGAGGACTAGATGAAGCCACGCCACCCCTGCAAGTGCATGCCAGTGCTTTGAAATGACACTGCTGGCTAAATTAAACTGTCTGGTTCTGTGGAAATTACTGTACAGTGGTCTCGGGAGAATTAACAACGCACCGAAGCAGAAAGCACAAATCAGTGCTTTTATGCTGGAACCCCAGCCTATCACGTGCACCGTTTTTATTTCCTGAATTATATATGAAAGTACATATATACTAGGGCGGCAATTATGAGCAAATATTTTCAGGAATTGCTTTTGTGTATATCTCTTATGCACACAATGCTTACATGGAAGCACTAACTAAAATAATTGCTTAAAGTATTCAGGATCTTGTTTAAATAATTCCATTGTATAAAAATTCAGGTTGTACAGCGTAAGTATAAAAAGTTTGTAAAGAAATGGCTAGCAAGAATATTTCCTTTCAAATGGTCTTATAATAGAAAACCAAATTAAAATATATACTAAGGTAAACAGATATATTTTTTTTAAATCAGCTAGCTTAAATGAGAGAAACTGAAAAGGAATGTAACTCACTCTCATATTCTTTCATCAGTGTGAAGGTAAAATAATTATATTGCTGGTGACTTGAAAATCCACAGTCTCCGTAAGTTAATGAACCACAAAATTATATATACCTGGTCAGTATTCTTGCAGCACACACATGTGGTATTGACAAAGCATGTCCATTTCTAATGTATGTTGGCGGTTTGGTTTTGGACACATTTCTTAACTTCTCTGAGTTGAAATTTGCAGACTGCTTAAACAAGACTAACAACTTAAGGTTTGAAACAAATGAGACATGCTGGAAAAACACTTAGCAAAATGCCTAACGGGTAGTATTGACTTAGAAAACAGTAAATGGACCTATTGTTTTCAAGGCTGAGATTTTGTTATTAAAAGTTATGGCGCTGGAGAGACAGCTGAGTGGCTAAGAGCACACTCTTGTAGAGGACCTAAGTTTAGTTCACAGCACCTGATTCTCACAACTGCCTGTGAGTACAGCTCCAGGAGATCTGACACCCTCTTCTAGCCTCCGCAGGTACCTACATTCATGTGCTCATCTCCATACATAGACACACACACACATGCTTGTGATAAAAAGCTGCTGTCCACAGAACAGTCCAGTGCATCCCTAACTGCTCTGCATCCTCCTGATTCCAGCCCTACTGATTAGAGGCCTTGGATTATTCTCCTTTGATTCCAACTCTTCAGCCATTTCCTTAAAAGTAGGCATTCCCCCAAAATTGTGTTCTTGTTATTCCCAGCCTCCCCAATCTCCATCAAACTCTGTCTTCAAAGGCCTGGGGTTCAACAAAGCTAAATTCAGATGTGTATTTTTATTTGCCTGCTAGATAGCACCAGAATGTCCCTACCCAAACAAATCAGACAGCATAGCTCCCAACTCAGTGGTTTTCCTTCCTCCACTCTCTGGGAAATTAACAATTCCCCAGATGAGTATGTTGAAAGCCTCAGAATCATCCCTAATTCCTCATCTCTAGGCCCATATTACATCCTCTTATTTTTATTCCTACCAAAGTTGTCCTCTGTGTGTTTTTGTGTCTCTCCTCACTTCCATAGTAGCCTCAATTCAATGTGTTATCTTCAACAAATAGGAGCCGCTGTGTGTGCCAAGGACCATACACTTGTAGAAGCAAAACAGCAATGAAACAAACCAGAAAAAACATACTCCCTTCACACAAGGTCCTGCAAGTCAAGCAGTGGGAGAGACATGTAAACACATCGTTACCCTGTGATGGGAGCTAGGCAATAGGAGCTACACATAAATCATAGAGCAGAACAGAGGAGGGAGTGATCATTCCATCTGGACAGGCCAGGAATGAGTGCACTGTGGATATCACTTCAGAGCTGAGCTGACGGATAAGAGGTTCGGGGGTGCAGAGACAGGGCAACACATCCACAGAGTCCAGCCTGAGCTGGACCTCCAATTTGAAACTCTGTAATCAGCACATGTATTTTTAAAACTTGTTTGTCCAAAACCTGGACCCAATGATGACACGTTTCCTTTTCCTAAAGGCCTTTGATGGCTTTCCACAAGCCCTAGAATGAAATCCAAATACCTGGCTGGCATTGGCAAGGCCCGTGGAGTTTGAACTTTGGCTCAGCGAGCTTGGAATGCACTCCTACTGCTCTCCACATCCCTACTGCAGGTCCACAGGCTACCATACCTCCACGTGAGATGGTGTTCCAGCCATCAGAGTGCTCCTCTGGCCCTCACCTGGGAAATCATTTACTCTGTGACATCAATGTTCAACTGCACTCTACTGAAATTCTCCCTAACAGCCCTGGACGGCTCCCCGCTTGAGCTTTCTGGAAGGTCCTCTATCTGCACGTGGATTATACAATGAATGCTCATGTCTGCCATGTCATTTACAGTAGGTACGTGCGGCTTTTCAAAATCACATCCACTTCTAATACATGTTAGCTGTTTGGTCTTGGTCACATTACTTAACTTCTCTGAGTTTCCTGGGGCATTGGTGGTCCATGCCTTCAATCCAGCACTCGGGAGGCAGAGGCAGGCAGATCTCTGAGCTCAAGGCTAGCCTGGACTACAGAGTGAGTTTCAGGACAGCCAGGGCTACACAGAGAAACCATGTCTCAAAAAACTAAAAACCAAACAAACAAAAAACCCTTCTCTGAGTTTGAATTTGCAGTGTTTAAACAAAGCGAGCAGGCTTAACATTTGTAACTAATGAGACATGCTGGGAAAAGACTCAGCAATATGCCTATACTGCCCTTAGATATCAGTGCCCTTACAAGAATAGATGAGAGAGCATGGTTTCTCTATCTCTGAATAAACACAGAGTAAAAAAGATGGCCTTTAGCAGTCCAGAAAGAATGCTGTCACAAGAACCCAGTAATACTGACACCCTGCTCGTGGACTTCCAGCACTCAGAAGTGAAGGAATATAAATTTTTGTTGCTTAAACCACATAGCCTATGGTACTTTGTTATGGCAGCCCAGTAAACTAGGACTTACAACTTTGTCAAAAGGATTTTAATAGTATAGGCTTAACTGGTAAAGCTAATTAATAAAATCTCCCAAATTCCTAACAGAATTACCACCATTTTTCAGACAGATCTAGCTAAGGTTCAGAGCCCTCCCATTAGCCATCCAGTAAGGTTGGGCAAACTGGAGACACTAGTGTTGTGTAGCGACTTTCTCCAAGATAAAACCTCCATCTTAGAGGTCAGCACAAAAAGACACAGGGTGCTCTACAGGGAAGTGAAACACTCCGTTCTGCATCATTATGACAGAGGAAATAACTCAATGGCTTCAGGAAGCCCCTGAAACAGACCAGATTCACTGGACCCCTCCCCCTCTCAGCATTTAAAAGCCATAAGAACTGCTGAGAGATACTATCAAAGAACTTTGCCTAGAAAGAGAAGCAGACCAGCCAAACTGCCTTGAAGAGGCAGAGTCCAGGGTAGCTGTCTAGCAGAGGCTCAGACTACCTGTGCTACTGGAAAGAGATGCTCTCCAACCTGTCAAGCGACCTGGTTTCAGATTCTGTGAGACATCACTCAAGGTGGTGTGGACTTTGGTGATGGGGCTGTCTGTGAGTCATTTCTGCTCCTGTAAGTAGCCCTCACCCATACTCCTGTAAGTGACTCCAATAAAACTCAGTGGATCACCAACTGGAACTTTGGTGCTGTCCACTTCTGTCTGTCATTGGTTCTCTCTCTGAGGTGAGCAGGCATTTACTGTCTTCCTGGGAATACTGTCACACAACCACTTACTAACAGAACGGGATTCTGAAGTCCTGGCTTTCCATACACTTCTGGGGAAAGAAAAAAAAAAAGCCTAAACCACTTCCCTCAGGAAAGCATGCCAGCCATCTAGGCCTGAGCAACACATCTTTGCCATGCCTTGAGCCCAGAGGGCCAACTGCCATGGCACAGGTACCAGCGGCAAGACAGTGGCCAAATCAAGCATGTAGTGGCTGTCCCCACTCCTAGTGACTCCAAAGAAGTGATCCCATGTCACCAGATGCCAGCTTCCTACTCCATCAAATGAAGATTTAAATGCTTACCTCATAGGATTACTGTGAAGGTCCAAAGTAAAATAGAAACATGTATGTCCCATGCTTGTCCCATTGTCAAGATTCAGTAATTAGTGGGCACTGTGTGTGCCTGAGTGTCATCTCATTAACATTTCACTCCTAAGTTAAAAGTAGATTTATGATAAACCATACTATTTTTATCCATAGTGAATCTGGCTAGTTGGTTTGTCTAACTGGGTGTTGTTTGGATAATGTCTACTATTTTCTTGTAATAATTAAGCAATAATTTCCCTCTAGGGGGCTGTTCCTCTTAACTCACTCCAGTCACCTAGTTTGAGTGTCCTGGGTTTAACTTCTGCTCTAAGATCATTGCTGCCAATGAGAAGAACACACCATTTGGGGATTGGTGCAGAAGTGGTCAATAACAGGCAGCCTAGAAAATTTGACTAGAACCACTGAAAAAGAGAACATTTAACTTCCTGACTTTCTCAGCTAATAGATTATAACCATGAAGTTTAACCCCAAATAAGAAGAGTGAGTCCACCTACAGGGAAGACAGCAAGAGGAACAGCATAAACTGGAAACCAGAGACACATTGATATGACAGTAGAGAAGCACTGGCCTCACAGTGCCCAGGGTCCGAAGGTAAACTGGACTTGAAATCACATCAGCAGGTAACTTCCCTTCTCAGTTCTCTCTGCTTCGCTTCAGTGTCTGACACCTAGAATTAACAAATAACCCAAAGGCACCAAAAAAAAGTCAATACCTTTCAATGACTAAAACAGCCCCTAAAATAAACAGAGGGAAATCGGGAAAGTTACAATAAGCCAAGGACAGCATGTTTTCAGGAAACTTCAGTGGATTATTATATGCTTCAAAAATGTTAGACTAGTGAAGAAACTATGCAGGGGTCTATGTTAGTGCTGACACTGTTTCAGCACTGTTTGGCTTTACACTATTCCGCTGACTTTGGGATCCATAGACATGACTCAAACTGGATCTTCAGTGACATGAATATGGCTGAAGGGTATCATATTCTTCTTGCCTAGCCCAGTAAGTCACAGAAGGTAAGAGACATCTTTTGTTAAATTCTTATATACGTCAATGCTAATGTTTCATTTTTAAACCTTGCAGTCACACAGAAGCCCTGAGGATAGACACTGCACACCCTGCTTTATTGATAAGGTAATGAAGACCCAAATAGCCTATCCAAGTTAAAATGGTGGAGTGGAGGCTTGAGATGAAACCTCAAGTCCAACTTCTTAGTAACTGAAAATCAGCACCCGCCCTCAGTGTTGACAAGATCCACTCACCTTATGTGGATATGAATCATTACCTATGGCAAAACTTTGCCCCAGTTGTATGTCCGCATGTTGGACGTAAAAAGTGAGCATTTTTGTGATCCTTTCGGCCATGCTTCTCATATGAGTTCCTTCAGTGGATAATCATCGCTACTTTTGGACAGGCTCTGTCTGTTCAAACACAGGGGTAACAAGAAGGAGCGAAAGAAGAAAGGAAAAGGAACTGAGCAATAAAGGGTGGGGAGAGTAGAGAGGAAAGAAATGAGGAAGGAAGAAAACAGGAGACAAAGGGAGAGGCGGAAACAGAGAACCACCACTTCCCCTTCCTTAAGCTCCAGCTCGGGATAAGTGTCATCCTAGCAATCGGTAACAGGAATACCGTCCTCACCCAAAGGGACAAGTTGAGGAATTCCAGAACCATGTGAGGGTAAGGAACTCCAAAAACCTGAACATCTCTCTCCTGACTCATCTCCCAAAACCACACTCAATAGGCACACCCTAAAAAGTTTCACTTATTTGTGATGAATATAAATGCTACTGAAAATCTGGTTCTCTTCATCTTCTCTTGGGATGTCTTGACAGAACAAGTCAAATGAAAAAACCCACTGAAATTTATCTTCAACTGAGCACCTCAAAGGTTGTCACATTAGATGCTCAGCTCTGCCATAAAGGTGGGTCTTTCTGAGCCTATGACTGTCAAGTGTGCTGCAGGGAGGGCCTTCAGAGAAATGGGGAAGAGGGAGAAACCATTGGAAAATACCTATAGTGTTATCTGTCTGGTGGACAATGATGTCCTAGATTGGTAATGCGGCAAACCACTTAAGCAGAAGAATTTCTACCATTTCTCAAATATGGCTTGGGGAGAGGAAAGATGAAAGAAGATGAAAAATTAAAGCTTGGGTTGATAAGGGGGACAATGTTCTGAACCTTAGCTTTCACCGTTAAAACTCCACTGTGTGCCAAGTGAAACAGCATGTCACTGGTACACTATCTCAGGAGGCACCACCCCTGCTGTAGTCTAACTGGACACAGGACGACTGGAGCACTAGCACAGGAGAGTGGTATAAGAGCATCTGTTGAAAAGAAAGAATGTCTTAGGAAAACTTCCCACAAAAGGCAAGAGTGAGCATGCCTTGCTCGCTGGAGTACAACTTGCAAAATGTGCAACTCGGAGAACTGGCCTTCATTTGAAGCCCGTAGAGAAAAGAATAGAGGTTACTAAGAAAGCACCTTTCCTGGTAAAAAGCTGACAAACCCACTGAGAATTCTGGATGATCAATAAGAATTGGCTTCTCTTGACTTATGGTAACTGATCGAAAAGACTTCTTTGCTAAGATATAATACTTTCCACAGGATTTGGAGGAAAGAATATGAATGGGTTTGTAAAATCATGAATAAATATTAAATGCCCAGTTTTCCAAAATTTTTGTAGGTGACATCTATTTCCTAGGTTCCTGAGCTGTACCACCTGACATTTAATATGATTAAAGATTATAGCATTTTGTTTAGAAACAACAAACTAGTAACTTCAAGGAAAACCAGTCCACTGGCATTCCTTTGAAATCTGCCTGTAAAGGGCTCTACGGTGTTTTTCCTTGCCGTTGGGTGTATGTTATGCAAGAGAGGAATTCCTGGAGCAGCAACTGAATGAGGAGTTAGAATCTTCCCTCCAAAGTTTCATCTAATTACATGCCAACACATAACGAAGGACATGATGTATATATCGTGGCTAAAGAGTTAATCATTAGCAACTCTGCTAAAAACTCCTAATGGCAGACTGCCCATCATTCTTTTAGACAGAGCTTGTCAGAAAAACTGGGGCAGCTTGTCCAGCTCAGCAGTCAACTGATTACTAGTGAACTCAATGGGGCTCCCAGCCAACCCCTGAGATTGTTGCCAGCCCCTTGGGTATTCAAAGGCTAAGTTCCAATGTGGTTTACTTTGCCAGGATCACATGATGTCAGTGCTATTTTCTCCTGACCAGAATAACCAGTCAGTCAGGTTGCTGGGAGTGCTATCAGTGAGCCACAGCACTTCACTAGTAGAGGTCACAGACACAGCAGGGTGCTGCTCTTTCCATGACCCAAGGGTCCAGGGTCTCCAGGGGAAGAGCAGCTAATCCCAGTGTGTCCATTCCAGAGACCTAAATCCTGCCCAGACATCCAGTACATAAGTCTGCCCAGAAGACCAGAAACTGCACTAGCTCTCTGGACAGGGCATAGGTACAGAACAAAACACACAGGTCCCACTTCTGTAAATACCCAGCTGAGTAAGAAAACAAAGAGAAGAGGGCTTGGACTTCCATTTCTGTTGCATTACTGGAGAATTCACAGTTAGCCACAGGAATTCTGTGCGATTTAGTCATCTTCATCAACATATGCCCACATTATTTGCATGGTAGCAAGAGATCAATTGATTTTTTTTACATTTATCAGGGTGTTTTTCAGTGGCTACATGATTTATAAGGGTCCATACACCCAGTTTTTAAAACTGTGGTTTTCAAACAGCTGGTTTTTAAAACTGTGGTAATCCTTATCTCTTAGTGAGAGAAACTATTTCACTCCCCAACACACAGTGCAGAAAATTAAAAATAAGACCTACTTGTAATCTTCCTTCTCCTAGGAGAAACATAAACACTGGAGCCTACAAGAAGCTGGCACAGCTGGAGAGCACCATGCTCCACATCCTGAGCACACAGATGCGAGCTAAAAGATCTCAACACTGCTCTCAAGTATTTCCAATTTTCTTTTCTCATTTTTAGTTACATTTGGCTTATTACGTGTGGTCAGGAAGCAATCTGGGGGAGTCCATCCCTTCCTTCAACCACACAGGTCCTGCCTTTCACCTTCTTGCTAAAAGAGATTGCACTTGTGACTGACTGTGGCCTGCGTTAAATTCAGGTAATCTAGTATAAGAAGAAGTCAACCTGTCAAGCAATGTGTGAAGTAAGAAAAGCCTGGAGAGGGAGGGAAGGCTGGGGAAGGGGGGGTGGGAAGGAGGAGAGAAGCAAACCAGAGCACAGTAGGAAGGAAAGGAAGGTGAGTTCCTAGAAAAGCACACCGAAAGAAAGCTGCATTTTTTTTTTATCAATGCTTCATAATTTTCATTCATTACATTTATGAAAAAGTTTAAACAGCTTCACAACAACTACAAAGCCAATGTCATCACTGTTATTCAGCCTAATCAGGTACTATAGTTTGCTCTTCCTGATGGCGATAACTCATCTCTGACTATTCAACTTATCTTTTGTCCTGGCCTTTTATTTCCTTCTTAGATGCACCGAGTCTTACCTCTGGTATAACATCTGTGACGATCTACCAAATGTCTGAAAGGAGGAAGCTTATGGGATGCAAGTCCTTTGGTGCACAGGGACTGAGCCACTGTCACCAATTAGATAAGAGCTGGATAATTTGACAGTTCTCACGGTGATTGTTTCAAGGCATGCTGGAAAGGCACAGAGAGAAAATGGGGAGGTTCATTTCAGAATAGGGTAAGAAGCCTCAATACAGGGCAGAAGGGGAAAAGCAATAGAAATGCTGATCCTTCGATGGTGGGGAAATAATGCACAAGTCAGGTTGATGGATAATCTCTTTTAAGAATTGGTCAGATGCTCTGGCAGTAGTAGATTAAAGTAGATAAAGAGCACGCCTTTAATCCCAGCACTTGGATGGCAGAGGTAAGTGGATCTCTGTGAGTTCATGGCCAGCCTGGACTACAGAGCAAGTTCCAGGACAGCCAGGGCTACACAGAGAAGCCCTGTGGTCTCGAAACCTCACCCCACGACCCCACCCCGAACTGCCCTTAGTATCCTCACAGAATTCATGAGTACAAATTTCTCCCAGCAGCATGCAAGGGCTCTCTATAAGGCAACATGAGTTTATTTTCCCAAATTCTTCCAGTTGAGTGTTTGTCTCCATATGTGTTCTTCCTCCAGCCACATTGGGTGGCGTGGACCTCCTTGCCCATTGACTTGTGCTCATGCTGTTTCTCTGGGCTAAATACATCTCTCACAAATAACACAACTCATCATCTCTTAAGGTCAGTTTAAGACACCATTTCTCCCCCAAACCAGGTATAAGCCCCTCCAGTGCCCTACACTGTACCTCAAAATTTCATGTTTGACTTCTTCTTAAATGCCAGCCTGATATGGCCTTGTATCAGTTGCTGACCTTACCCAACATGCCTCTCAGGGGGGGATGCACTCCATGACCATTTGCTGATTTGGCATGAACTAATTTATTTTACAGTTTTCCCATGTGTGGCTTCTCTTCTCTACAAGCACTCAAAAGACCCTCCACCAATTCAAAGCTTTGTCTGATGTATTAGCATTTGCAATAATACACAGAATCCTGAGATAAACAAGTTTATCGCAGCATGCTTAGTAATGTCTCACCAAAAGAAAAACAATTTACCTCTTCCTTTGAACAAAGTTATGTTAAATACAGTATGCTTATGATTCTGTGTGCATATATGATAATAGACATGTTAGCAGACAGGAGGAGAGGGGCAAGCAATAACAAGGATCTTGTTTTACTCTTCAGTGTGCTCTAAACATATTTAAGCAATGGGTAAAAGAAAGCACTAACAATGCCTCTAAACTTTAAGCCAAAGTTAACTTAGCTGAACCTGAGGAGCCAAAACTGGGGCACTTTTTGTTAAGAAACAGCAGGCAAGCCGGGCAGTGGTGGCGCACGCCTTTAATCCCAGCACTCGGGAGGCAGAGGCAGGCAGATCTCTGTGAGTTCGAGGCCAGCCTGGACTACAGAGTGAGTTCCAGGACAGGCACCAAAATACACAGAGAAACCCTGTCTCGAAAAACCAAAAAAAAAAAAGAAAGAAAGAAACAGCAGGCAATATCATGGCTTTGCATTTTGTTTACTACAAATTAATGATATTTTTTAAATAAAGACCAATCTCAATAGACGTCAATTCTCTATTGTCATAAACACTTGTGACATTGAGCATCTGATGTTACCTTGTTTTACAGTCCTCAATGAAAAGAAGTGGGATCAATGACTAATATTAATTAAGTTTAAAAGAAAGGTCCTGGCATACTGATGGCTAGGTATGGACCGCTAAGCATCAGATGTGAAGTCACTAAGAGTAACAGTTGCACAGGGTTCAATTCACACAAAGTGCTTCCTACGTGGTGACAGGTTAGCCTTCTTAGCAGGATTTAAAACAGATAACAAAAATCGAGGTGAACTCTGATCACCAGAACAGTTGGGATGGAGATAGTTTTAGACTTTCACACTTGTTATGAATTTCTTGTGAACAGTCTAGCTCATTGGGCAGTCTTGCTATGTGGGGGAACACCCAGCTGGCCCTAGGTATCTCATGTATGGACAATGGTCAAACGATATTCAGAGTGACTTTCTGAAACAGTTAACTCTGTCACCGAAGCTAGCCCGAGTTCAGGGACAACTTAGTTTCTCCTACCTAGTTATGTCAGTGTGGTACAGAAAAATACTTTCTTTCTGGAATCCAAGTACCTAGCTTATGTCCATCACACATGATTTCTGTGACCAAGAGGTCCCTTTACTTCTTCCTCACTTAAGCTGAGGCTGACAACAGTACCTGCCTACACAGGCTGCTATAAAGGTAAAAATCAAACATTTTGTGCAAAAACATTTTACCCAAACATCTCACTCTCAACTCCTTTCCCCAAAGGTCATGCCCTCTGACAATATTCACATATAAAACCATCAAAAGCACTCAATGAACCCCAGCACAGCTGGATTTGAAGGCAAAGTACTTCTTAATTGTGTTTCTCCTTTAAAAAAAAAAAATCTCAATTTTCAGGTTTTATTCCACCCCAAACTGTAGTGTCAAGGAAGGAAAAGTATGGTCAAGGAAAATTATTAACCATTTGTCACTCACTCTGAACACTGAGAAGTAAATCTTTGCTAAGATATTTCTACTAGATAAGTTTTCCTCCCTTAAAAAATACGAAACCTGTTCCCTTCCATCCACACACCCATCTTCACTGTTTTGCATAACAATGAAAACATACATGGAAAGTGATAGAAGAAAAGTCAGGGCGAGAAGAACTGATCGACAGACAGAGGAAACACTGAAATACCTGACTCATATCCTGCCTCTAAATCACTACTTTTCAGAAGGACAGTGGATGTATTAGACAGTAAAAATGTTTCAGAAACACTAGCCTGTTTGGCAGGCACAGGACGGTAAGAATTACAGAGCCTTATGACCATAAGCTCCTAGAAGTGGGCCTAAGGAGGCAAGACAAAGGGAGAAGGAAGCTAGGCGTGCTCCATTCCACCACGGCACGGCTTCCAGAGGCAGTGAGCGAGACCTACGGAGACTTCCTCAAGCCACCCACCTCCCAAATCCTGTCTTTCAGGAACTGAGTTTCCCTGGCTTTATTTGGATTGGCTTTGTCAATCTTTCAATTCTGATGAGACTATTCTCCATCTTCCCTGGAGCTGGGCTTAGTTGACAGTCAAGTTGCCTTGATATGGAAGGAGATCCTGGAGGAACGGCCCACGTGACCAACAGTTCATTCACTTTATATATCAAGCAGTATCGACTAATGATTTGGAACCAACAGCTCTAAAGCCAGATTTCTTTTATTGCACACCTGAATTTGACACCGACCAATTGTTTGGTCCTTGGAAAGTCTTTAACACAGCACCTTGGGTCCTCCAGTTAGAAAATGGGGACAAGTACAAGTTACTGTGAATGTTAGATAAGACAATACACATAGAAAACTGAGTACCGTTCTAGAACATGGTAGATACAGGCCTTGTCCCAGCTGCTGCCCAGCTGCAGAAGGATGGGAAAGATGCCCTTCTCCAAGCCGGCTATCAGACTGAGTTCCCAGCACCAGCAAGCACCAGCATCCCTGGTGCCTATTTCAATGAACAAGGAGGAAAAAACCTCAAAAATCTTTTAGTAACAGCTAATTCCAAGGATGAGGTTAATAATGAACCTGCTGTGGTCTGTCTTTTGAAGGTAACACAAATAGGCAGAATTCCCTCTTACGGTGCTAAAGAAAGATGTGACTCTTTTAAGCCACGAGGTTTTCTTAGAGCATTAGATCAGCCTCTCCCATAATTAGGTTTTGCTTACATAATGCAATTTACTAAACTGTCTGAACAGGGTAGCCTTTCTCCCCAACCCCCACACACCATTTATGTTTTCAGTGACCGGCTATTGTTGTTGTCGAGCATCTTGAGTGCTCTCTGATGGACACAATAAATGTAAGAGAACTCTTAGATGACTCATTTCAGAATATGAATTCAGTGGAAGCAGAGGTACCAAGACTGAAAATGTCCATCCAGACCTACTACAACCTCATAACTGCTCTAACAGGGAAACTTATTCCCGCATGCAGTTTAACCAACAGGCTGTTTAACACTGGGTGCTTATCAGTGAAGGAGCAATGCTTTCAGGGTTAAGATGACTGCCTCAGCCCTTCCAGTTATGGGGTGTTGCAGGTAGGCAAGAAGGTGTGGTCCAGGTATCTGAGAGCACTTCCGCATATAGCCAGGACTACTGCCACAGAGCAAGAGGGCCCAGAGGAGCTCATAAACTCCTTGGACAAAGACTGAGGATGTACCTTGCGGCCCTCTGATGCTTATCCTGCACTGCTGCTGCCAATAGCCTGCCTTCGGAGTTTCTTCTAGACATCTTACAGCAGAAACTGGATTTGGCTAGAAGTCCAGCATGAACGAGGAAACTAATGTGGGAAAAGGGCCCACTATTTCAACTGTTTGCTTTTCTACTGTGTCCTTATTTGTGAACTGGTAGTTCTCTACTCTGTCTTCATGTATCAAGCCAGTGAGGATGCCCATCCCCTTGAAAGTTTGTTACATGAAAACATTATAAAAATGAAGCAAGTACATATATTTCATTACACACACACACACACACACACACACACACACACACACACACACACACACACACGGTCAATTTGAAACTGAGATCTACACCTGATACACATGTCCACTGCTCTTTTCACTAACCCTGTTCTCTTCATTTGGTGGTCTGAGTAGTAGATAAGTATCTCCCTATTCCACAGCCTAAGATCTACGAGGATTAATAAGAATCATATACAAGGGAATGGGGTATCCATCCAAGTATGCAGAGTTTACAGAAATGTTGAACCAGAAGCATGCGTGGCTGTAGAGAATCTCTTGGGCATATAAACTCAGAAAGCATTTTATTCCTTCCCCATTCACTGTCACATGTAAAGCCTTAAGCAATGGCATTCTTCCATATTTTATTTCATTTCACATCATTCCTTGTTTTAAAAAAAAATGAATGGGGGAAGCTAGGGAGATGTATCGGACAACAAAGTATTTTCATCTGCATGAGGACTTGAGCTCTGGATCCCCAGCACCAAGTATAGCTGGGTGAGGTGGGGACAAAGACCGGCAGCTCTGAATTCAGGGGCCAGCCACTCCCCTCCTGCTGGTGAAGTTCAGAGAAAGGCCCTGACTCAAAAAATAAAGTAGAGAGTCACTGAGGAGGACACTCAACATTGACCTCCAGCCTCCACACGCACAGACACAAATATAGAAGCATGTGAAGCATGCATGTTCTCTCTCTCTCTCTCTCTGAAGAGGCCTAAGAAAGTGACAGTTTTTAGACAGACAGATGCTTCAGGAGGTTATTACATTCTAAAGGGCTACCTGCAAATTCAGAAATGCATGATGCTCCCTTGGCAATCTGCTATGAATGTTCAGGATCTACTATACATCCAATGGCCTGAGTTCCTAGGCATAGTGAAAGCAAAGTATACTTGACTGTGACTGGGCGGTTTGTGGGATGAAAATCTTTCCTTATAAAGAAGGACCCAGTGGGCTCAGAAAAGACGGCCTAGGGACACTGTGAACTGTATCAAAGTTGGAGGGACCTTCTCTCAAGAGAGGCATTGGTGAGTATTGGGTATTCTGGTTGTCTGGGGTTGTGTTTAAAAGTAGGTTTCTAATGCAGCCTGCAGATGGATTTCATTACTAATGGGCTTGGCTGCTGCAGACAAGGTTCTGGTGGCATGAGGAAGGGGAAGAGCTCCTAGGTAACTGATGCAGGGGAGAACTGCTGGCTCCTGAGAGAACCAACAAGATGCTGGAAGAATGGGTAGGGAGAAGCCACAGGGCACTGAGATAAGGGAGTCCCTTGGACTCCAGAGACAGAGCTCTAGCTTCTTTCCAATCGGTAAGGATCAGAGGGACTCAGAGAAAGCCCTCTGGTCCCCTTATTCTCAGTTCCCTGGGACAGCTCAGCATCCATGCAAATGCACTGAGGCCCCACTTAAGGGTATGAGCACTTAGCACACTATCACCAAGAACAGTAAGAAATATGCCCAAAGCCTTCCAAACAAAATTGCTTATTTTTTAAAATCATGTAAATGTCATTTTAATTCATGTCTTTATTTAGTTTATGTAGCTCTTGGAAAAATCCTTTGTCTCTTCCTAAAGATTGATTGTTTTATTGGGCTCCTCTAAGGATCATCTAACTTTTCCTAAAAATCTCCCTAAGCTTCCTAGTGCTTTATATAATAGAAAATTGTCTGTCCTTTATAGTGTTGATTTCCCATAGAAGGCAGCCACAGAGAAAGCCACTTACAATCAGATCTCTGCTGTCAGCCCTCTGAGGCTGAAGAATGAAGAAAGCATGATGGCATGTTTGTCCAGCATGCCTCATGCCAAGACCACAGCCATCACAGACTTAGGACAACACAACATAGAACCTTTCAAGATAGCTGAGATTCTGCCAAGGGAACAACCAGATCAGTCTGCTGCACTGGCTGCAGGATGGGACAGCAAGCAGCCTGCTGCTGATGGACCTGCTTTCTAACTATGTGACAATCACTCAGACTCAGCGTTCCACAGATGGTGGCACAAAGCAGCACAAGACACTAGCCCAAGGTGGCTAGCATCACGGGTGCCTGCCTCAGCACTGAAGACAGTTTTGTCCTTTTTGTTGCCAACACTTGGTAAAGGAGAATGGTAGGATCAAGGAATAAATTTGGGGACCCAAGACGAGCAGCACTAGAGAAGGAAAAAGGAAATTTCAGGGGTCAGGAGAGAAACAAGGAACTCAAAACAATACCATCTCACATTTTGGCCTCAAAGTATTCGTATCACATTCCAGCCATAATGAGGCACTGGAGAGTCTAGCACATTGACTGTTTTCTCATTTATCAATGCAGTTCACTAAAATAGACTGCACCTGCCTTCTCCACGGCTCCTCCCCTGCCGCCCTCCCCATCTCACCGACTAAACATGGGCCACATATTTGATGGGATATTTCAATCCTGGCTTTGATGAAGAGGGTCAGTTTGGCATACAGGTGATTTCCTCATAGATTAAGAACATTTACTTTCTTCCTGCTGGATCCCTCCCAGAGATACCATCAAACCTCTACCTACGCAATTCGTTTTCACAGGTGGCTGTTTTGCCTCCAGTAAAAAACTACTTTCTTTCTCCTTGTACAAGTCAAAGCAGAGCGAATGCACACAAAAACATCTCAGCTATGAAACAAACACTTTCATAAAGGCAGCTTGGCTGAAATGATCCACATTATGGAATGAACTCCTCACACCACGGTTTCAGTTGGAAGGAATTATCTTAGAGGAAGAAACTGACCAGGATGGGGTGAGGGTAATAGGAAGGGAGGGGACAGGACTGGACTGGAGGAATGAAGAGGAAGAGGAGCATGGTCTACACTGGGTCCTAAGCTCCGGGGGTCTGTAGGGTCCTGTCTTCTTTAGGAACCTCTGGTAATGTTGCAAGTCTGGATTTAACTACCTGAGAGAAGAAGTGACATGCATATAGGCCTCCAGAGTGACAAGAGGGGAGGCTGATCCACAGTCTTGATCCTGCAGCACCATAAGAGCTTCAGCATGAAACTAGAAGCTTTAGGATAGCAAAGGTTCATTTTCTAGTTAAAAAGAAAAGCATCATTTTCGAGGCAGCCATTTCCAAAGTGGAGGGAGGAAAAAAAGAATTCACCATCGACATAAATCCCTTGAACTAAACATCTGTTTAAACTGTTTCTAGGTCAGGGGTCTGAAACTGTGAAACACTAGGGGTGCAGACATGATTTCTTTCCCAAGGTCTCCAAGTCCTGCGGCATTCACATATCCTGCCATATTGTTTAAACATCTGGCTCACTTCCCCCCAAAAGGAAAGGGCTGGTAGTGAGGGCTGTGCAGCTTTCTGTCGTAACCTATAACACGATTTCATTATTTGTACAGCTTCTAAAACAAACTATGTGGAACAAGGTGTTGTTTTTGATGTATGACTTAAGTGTACCTGTCTCCATGCCACCTGAGTGGTAGGGGAGATTTTGTCTCAAGAAGTTTTGAATCTGCCCGTTCATGAAGAAACGATTGAAGAAGCATGGAAAATAAACTCCTCCAGAATTTTCCACTTCCAGCATTCTCTTTCATTTGTCTTAACAAAATAAAATGCACTTTTTGTTTTTCAACACAGTTACTCTCTATGTGTTTGTCGAGGAAAGAGATTGTGTTAAACACATTCTAACATGCATTGATTCAAAAGTATGAGGGCGAACCAGGGAAATTAGAGAATAGCTCCCTAAAGGCCTCAAACCCATCAGCAACACAGAACTAAACTCCACTGACTGCACGGGGACCTGATGGGCAGAACACAGGATTGCCATCAAGACTCCTCAGGCCTACTGCTGGAAACATCACTGAAGGAACTGTAAATGCATCGTTACAGACGACAACTGTGACTGGATAAAGTCAAACTCGTAACTGCAGAGTCCATGAACAGAAGGGAAACAGAGCCCAGAGACACGACGCACAAGTGAGTGGTATCCTCCACAAGTGTGTGGTGTGCTCTGGGAGTCTGGCCTTGGGGTTGGACAATGACGTCACTCTCACCAGACCTGTGGCACAACCTGCCACTGGCCAGTGTGCATCTGAAAACAGGCAGGAAATCTGAAAAGCAGCCTTCAAAACTCACCGCTCAAGTGAGAAAAACTGATTTCACTGACACAGTGTAGAAACTGTCCATGGTTGTCAAATATAATAAAGGGATTAGAGTTTTGTTTTGATTTATTCTGATGTACAAAGGAAGAAAGGAGACAAACTTCAAAGGTTTTGCCTCTAGCCCAGACTTCCGGCCTTAGGGGAACCAATTTCCACTGAACATTATAGAAATATAGAAATGACCACTTAAAATTAACCAAAAGACAAAAAGCAAATCCATATTCTTACTTACACCAGTTTCAAAATAATCAAATTGTGTTTTCCCCTCTCCTCCGCTCCTAGGGTAGGTGGCCCTGCGCTCACCCCTGCCTTATTTTGCCAACCTAACCAGCAGCCATTCTTAGATCTAAGGAAAGCAATTTCTCCATTTAGGTCACTTGTGGTTTTAACTCAAAAGCACACATCAATAAATAGTGTTCTAGACAAGAAAGAAACCAAAGGGAGATAAAGCAGGAAAATACACGGCAGAGGAACACAGGTTGTCTGTGGAAAAGAGCGTTTGGAGGGCAGAGGGACCACATTTCTGTGGTTTCTTCAGTAAAGTGAAAATAATCACAAATGAGTCTACATGTACCTGAGGACTGCCCAGAACACAGGACAAGAGAACATTAGCAACAACCCTTCAAGGTCTCTGCTGGCCTCTGCCCCCTCCTATATTACTTACCCACTCTTTCTTGGATCTGTTCTTATTTTCAACAGATCATAACTCTAGGGTGTAGCATGTGAAACAATTTTGAGCATTCTGAAAGATACAAATTTCTAAATTCCAACTAGGGAACTTCCAGGCCGTTAAGAAAGATGAAAGGAAAGGCAAAGTCCCTCCTGCACTGGCTGGCCAGGGCCAAATCACACCTCCAGCAGCCCAAGCAGGAGATGCTCTCATCAACCTTAAAAAAAGTCAGGTTCCACGACACATGCCCCTGTCATCCTGGTTACGTTCCTGTGCCTGGGATCTTTCTACTTCCCAAACAACTGCAAAGCCTGAGCACATGCAGGTACGATCAGTAATGTTTCAAGAGGAAGAAACAGGTGAGTGGAGAACATGAGAGTCCCTGCAAGTGTGTGGAGAGAAGAAACTCCACAGGCCACCAGAGTAGAGGGTGCTGATCTAGGTGAGGTACGCCTGGATTGTAGAATGGCCCTTGCACCAGGTTTCAGGGCAAAGGTGGCTACCTCCCGCTGTAGACTACACATCATATCTGCAGCTACAGATATTGATCTTTCTATCTGCAAATCACAAACGGCTTTGAGCTATGAAGATCTGCATGATGCAATAAACATGTGTGTCTTCCTCAAATTGACATGTTGAAGCCCAGCCCCAGTGCAGGTAGAACAAAGCCTTGTATTCAGAAGCAGAGCCTTTCTGGAAGTGAACTGGGTCCTAAGAGTCCAATATCACAGCATTGGTTTTCCCCCCAGAGATACCAAAGAGCTTGCTCGTCACATCCACCTCTTCTCCCCTTGGAGACACAGGGAAGAGCGCGCCACCTATAAGCCAAGAAAAGGGACCTCAGAAGAACATCGGCCTTGCCAGTCCTTGATCTTAGATTTCTATTCTCCCAAACTGTGAGAAAATGCTTTTCTGACATGTAAGTCGCCAACCTCAAGTTGAAGACCATGAACTTCAGGAGATTAAACACCACTGTTATACAGATATCCATCCATCTTGCCCTGACATCTCTGGCACAGCGTTCTCTTGCTTATAGCTGAGATCCTAGTTCATTTACTCGTGTAACAAACACGAAGCGAGCGCCAGCTCAGCCCTGCGCGCTGATCCAGATACTGCAGATACGTCAGAGCGTCCGCACTGCAGTACAGAAAGGAGGCTCATTTTAGACACAGGCATTCTTACTATTCTGTGAGAAGTCGATGATGGAGAACATAGAGTTCTGCAAGAGCCCGAAGGAGGAACAACCAGCTTAGCCAGAGTGAGAGAAATAGCTTACCGAAACCCAAATGCCTACGCTGGACCCTGAAGGATGAATCAGAACCAGTCAGTTGAAGGGTAAGGTGTGGGACACAGACATGCTGGGCAGACACAGTCACTAACCACACACTCTGAAGAGAGCCCAACCTCTTCCCTGGCAGACCCAGCTCCAAGTCTTCGGTAACACTCAGCCCTGCATTTGTAATCACAATGTCTCCCTTGCCCTCTGTTTTTGTCAGTGACTACTTAGCTACAGGACTAGGGTGGTCAACGATCTCCCCAAAGCCCATCACGGTTTTCCCTCACATCTGCTGTCCCCTGGTATTCTCGGTTTTATGAGCAGCCTCAGTGTCCATCCAGTGCTGCGGCTACTGTTACTTCTTCTGGCTTCTGACTTCTGTCCTGTGACTTTCCCTCTCAGTCACACCCTGGGCATCAAATTGGAGAGCTGATGGGTTGACTGATTCTTACCAATAACAACTTGATGTTGCACCTAATCAAAGAGTGCAATTATCCACTGACATAAAATGAAATAAAAATTAAATCAACAAAGGCAAAGGGACTGAGAAAATTTTGTCATGGAAAAGTGACGAAAGCAGATGACCGAACATGAGTTTTCAGATCTGAGCTTCCTAGCACACAGGCTAGAGAAGAAAGCCGGGCTAACTGCACATTTCTCATTATGGGAATCAATTGGAGAACAGAAGCATGCCAACTTATCAGAAATGGCAAATCTGTTTCCTGGAAGCTCTGTTTCATAGAAATTGATTGCAGGGAGTTGAATAAAGGATACTGAAACAAGAGAACAGGAAGAGGTAGATTTTGTAAAATAAGCAAGGTCTTCTAGCATGAGTCGTACAAGTAACATGTCTCTTAAATACACCCTCTACAGGGAAGCCTGCCCATGGGAACACAGACACTCAGCAAGGGCAGTCTGCAGGGCAGTACAAGCACTTTTCCTAACATAGCTTTCTGACGGGTGAGCAAAGGGGAGCTTTCCCTGCATGGGCCTCTGTAAGTGCAAATGCCTTAAAGGGACCGTCACTGAAAGCAATATTCATATTATGTCACAAATTACTACCAAAAGCATTATGATACTAGGTTACTGCTCATATTTCCATAACTTGCTTGCTCCAAGATGCTTTGCAAAGGACTCTGGTTCACTAAAATCCTCCAATTTCATCTCCAGTTCAACCTGTATCACTGTTTACTCACAGCGGTTAATAAATCTAAAACTTCTTGTTTACGAAATTGTTGATTTGGTTCATTTTTCTGCCACAGTAGATAGTTAAGTGCCCCTAAAGCTGACAGGGTATCTATCTATCTTGTACAGTACTGAGTACAAAGCCCTTGGAAACATCACTAGCATGTAACAGAGACTCAATTAAAATGCCTTTACCAAACAAGTGGATAAATATATATCCTATATTTTAGGCCCCAAATCTTTGTATATTCTCCCCATATACAAGGAGAAGACATAGCTATGACAAAATGTGTACAGACATGAAAGAGCCTGGCTTAAAACCTTATCGACTCCAGTTTCTCCTTTTCCAATCTATCCTGCATTTTGCTCTCAGCTTTGTCTGCTAGAAAAGGCAAAAAGCTACCTTCTAGAAACTTCTCAATGGGGGTTGAAGCCTTCAGTAACCCTAGTCTTTTAGCATGGCCTTGGAAAACTTTCCCCCACTTCCTCCCAAAAAACCCCTAAAATCTATTCATGGATTCCATAACCGTTCAGAACCCAAGCCCCAAGGCGGGACACTTCTCCTTAGCACCTTCTTCATGCTCTCCTTAGCCTATAGGGTCCCAGAGCCTCACATCTCTGTCACATCTTCCATGCTCACTCCTGGAGTCAAGAGCCTTTGTCAGAGCCTTTGTGCCCTGCTGAACTGCTTCCTCTACACTCCAATAGTGCTTTTTTAGCCACTTGTATGACTCCATCTGCCATCTGTTCTATCTGAGTTAGAGGGCTCGTTTTATACACCTGTTTTTATTACTAGATTCGATTATAAACTATTTGAGAACAGGAATACTGTATCATTCTTTATGTTTCTCCAACCTTTAGTGCATTCCTAGATACGCAACGGGCACTAAGCAAATGTTGAACTAAAAAGCTGAAAAACTATAAATAATAAAGAGGCACTAATGCTGCTTATTTGGATTTCAAATTTGTCCAGTTGAAGACCAAGGGAGAGGACTGGAGAGGCTCAAAAGTCAAAAGCATGGCTGCTATTCCAGAGGACCGGAGTTCAATTCCCAGCACCCACACACCAGCTCATAACTGTCTGTAGCTCCAGTTCCAAGGGATCTGACACCCTCACACAGACAGACATGTAGGCAAGATACCAATGCACATAAAATAAAAAAAATAAATCAGTTAAAAAAAGAAGAAAACTGAGGTAGAGTGAAATTACTGGCTACATAGAGTATTAATCTCTACCTTGATAGATTAGCAATTGAGGCCTATAGTTCTTATTCAAAAAAATTTGTGTCCAATATTTTTCCAATGATGACTCATGTGGCAAGATGTTTTACTATTAAAATTATTTACATGTGTTGCCTACTGACTGAGCTTTCAGATCTGACACCACATATACTGTAGCTCATTCCATGCATACTTCAAAAAAAATTTAATTAGCATTTGCCAATTTAAAAAACAGGAATTTTCTGAAGCCTGCATCTAATAGGAAGCATTTTAAATATTGCAGTACATCAAAGTCTCCTGTCTGGAGGCATTGTCTACCTTTAAGCCCAAAGATCTGAACTATTACTGGGGCATCTCTTCATTACTTTTGGAACTGCTTCCCAGCAAGATTCAGTTGCCAAAATAGAACATCCTTTCCTAAAAGTACTACCAATAATAAAGAGGGCATTCACCAGATACATCTGTCAGGCTATAGAGCAACAAAAATACAGGCTGAGAGCATGGCATTGAGAAGTGTGTTTTTACCATCTGCACACATGATAGCAGTGTGGTGCTGAGAACATAGGACATGTCTAAAACCTAACTTTACAATTAAAAAGAAAAGCATTCATACCAACTCTTCAACATAATCCACATAACATCAGTTTCATGACCAGTGTCTTCATGTCACTTTGCATATTTCTGTAAGTACAACCTTTGTATAAAAAAAAGAAAATACTAAAACACAGAACCAGGGCCAGTGAGATGTCTCAATAGGTAAAGGTGCCCTACCACTGGGCCTGAAGATCTGAGTTTGATCCCTGGGACCCACATGGTAAGAGAGAACCAACCACAAGTTGTCTTTGGACCTCCACATATACACCATGGTGTGCCTCCACCCTCCAAAAAACTAACACACATAAATATAATTTAAGAAAATACATTAAATCAGATACATTCTTTAACTACAGGATATTGACCTTACACTTATGCTAGCAAAATCCTAGTCACACTAAAACCAAGTATTGACAAAGTAGTCTACTTTATCAGGCCCTGTAAAGTTTTCCTTTAATCTTTTAATTACAAAAAGTCAAAACAAAACAAAAAAACAACCTAGAGAATGAAAAGGAAGCTAAGGCGAACAGAATAAAATCAAGTGGCAAGCTACACATATTTGATTAATTTTACAGTACATATTTTGGAGGGCAATCTCATTATATATACAGGTGCTACCTGACCTCTATCATTTATGCATTTTAACCCATCCATAAGCACGCCATAAACAACAACAAAAGTCACCTGCCCTCACACCACTGTCTCAAGACACTGCACTTTCATCACTAACTACAGGACATTGAAGCCGTTCGATGGTCTTGTTGTCGGAACACTACACCTGCCAGGATAAGAGCAAACAAGACTTTACCACCGGGGATGACAGAAACCCTGGACAGTGCTGCGTGCAGACACCGTGGTATTTGTCGTTTCAAATGTACCTGTGCTCCTGGTATAAACCTTCCAGGAAGCTTTTACGCTACTTATGGCATAATCAGTTGCTTATTGCCAAGGGAAGGACTTTTCCCCCCAGAAAGACAATCTGCACACACTAATTTGGAAGACAGGGTAGGCATGCAAGTGTTTTAATAGCCCATTATCAAAAATTATCCCTTGGCTATAAAATCCCCAGACCATTGGCTTGAGATCAGCTCAAAGAAAAATGAGATTACAGAATTTAATCTAGTGAAGGGGAGTGAGAGATGAGTTTTAAAAAGCTTTAGAACACACACACACACACACACACACACACACACACACACACGGCAAAGATTCAAAGCAAGATCAGCTTAGATAAAACCTTCCACACATTTACCTCATATAAATCTGACAGACTTCAAGATTTATTTTAATTTTGAAAAGTAAGTGGTTACTTTGCAACGTTTTAATAAGAAATGGGGAATGTGCAAAGAAAAATTATATGGAGAGGTGACAGGAAACAGAAGAGCATTTTGTCTTAAGTTTGCACAACCTAATTTAGAGCAATAAAGGAGAAACCTATGTGTTCTGGTAAATGTCACATCCATTACATACGTGGATAGGTATGAAGCAGAGTCTCCGTAGGCCCTTCAGAAATTGCACACAGCCGCCCTAATGCAAACCAGAAGTCTCAGACTGCTGGATGAACACTCAGACTCACTCCCATGTGGACATTTGCAGAGGGTCCCCTCGCCCACCCCACCCTCATTTGTGGTATTTCAAAAGGTCATAACCATGGAAGTGACTCATGAGACACAAAGACACCTCCCATCCCAACAGAATCTGCCCCAACCTGGCAAGGACAGCATCAGAGTCCTGGAGAACCTCCCCTCCCCCCCCCCCTGCAACCTCTACTCCCTTGTTTCTCCTCCCCCTTTGCTCCCCCCACTCCCCTCCCCATGAGCATCTGCCTGGCCCAATCTCGCCTGGGCCAGCTCCAATAACAACATCTGCTTGGCAGCTTTTCAAGCCCACGGATAGTTATCTAACTGAGGCTTTTGTGCTGCACTGTTTATTCTATGTGAAGAAATGCCTCCTTGGTTGAAAGGGTACTTTAGAAAAACTGTGCAGCTATTAGCAAGTGAAGCACAGGGCTAATAACCCCCACCTGCTCATCAAATTAATTATGACATCTGAGTCATTATAACTCAGAAAGAAAACACGACTGCAGATTTGTCGCATGGAGGAACAAACATGTAGGAGGACCAGGGGGAAAAAATCAGACCAAAAGATTCAGCTGGACAAGACACACTTCCACCTCTCAGAGACTGAAATATGGAACTTGTCCTTCGAAGGGATGCATGCCTGGCCAGACAGTCCCACTGTTGTTCCATCGAGTAAAATTAGATAAAGTCAGGGAACAGGGAACCTCGGGGGATACACTTGACAACTCAGTAAAAAAATTGTGTTCAACAAACCAAAAGGTTCTGCAGAGCCAAGCTGCAGAGCAAAATATTCGGTTCATAACGAATGTGACCCCATATCATTCTCTACTGTCACCCAGTGGCAATGCTTCCCTTTAGATACAAAATGACATTTTAGTGATGCTAACACATGTAGTAAGAAAACATACTAAATATAAAAATAAAAACTTGTCATGAAGTTCTTGCATTTCTTAGGCATGAGTAAATAAAAGCAGCATGGCTGAAAAGCGAGTATCAATCAGTGGCTGTAAAAAAGTATCAACTGAAAGTCTGCTTTCCCAAGACACTTCATGATCAATACTGTTCCTCATCCCAGGAAGAGGCAGGTTTTCATTATGAATTCTGAATGAACCTACAATAGCTTCTAATATGGCATTTTTCTCCACATGTTGAGGAAACTTGTAACTATACCACGTATTTCTAAAGAGATCACCCCCAAGTTTTGGATCTGCTTTATGTCATGATTTAAAAACAATTGTGTCATTTTAATGAGTTGGTTTAAACCAAACATGAATTAAGAGAAAGGTGGCCACTAAAAGTGGGCACTGGGGGACATTTTTCCTGGCTATTGATTTTAAAGAAAATCAGATCTGCAGAATATCTGCATGGACCGCAATAAGTAGTTGTATTTTTAACATTTCCTGTTGAAAGTGTTTGCAGCTCTACTCTGAAGGCCTCGCCCCCCCCCCCTTTCTAATATCTTTATATCTGAAATAACTTTTTCAGTTCCCTTGCTGACCTTGGGCCGAGAATTTGAGAAAACAAGAATCCTTCTGGAAAAGCATGTGGCCACTTTGCTAATAGCATTAACCTTTGCCTTTTCCACTTTACCTCCAAAGCCACGGGCTGTAGTGGCAACTCGCACTTCCCAAAAAAAAAAAAAAAAAACCAGAGTTTAGATCTGTTTTATAAATAGCAAACCCCAGTTTAATACTCAGCAACATACAACCATTTCTAACCCCTGTGAGCTTTTAATATCAAATGAAAGCGAATCTCAGGAAACTAAACAATTAGTTTTTCCTCTCAGTAAAAGACTTTTGTATTAGAGTCCAGCTCTGAGAGCTGATTTATGTAAATATGTTACTTAACCTCAACTTAAGATATAAATCGAGAATAAACATAACAATGGCAATCCTGACACTCCTCTTTGCCAACTTGGAAGATTTAGTCAGCCTGGACTAAAAGTGAATGAAGGTTTTACTGAGAGTGTCAGTTCTAAATCAAGAAACCAGTGGTACCAGCCTTGGCCGGGACGAAATCAGTAGGGAGCCAGTGGTGCTCAGGAACCTCAGCCTGTGTGAGAACGCCTGCCCGTTCCACTTCAAACTGGGCTGCAGGGCAAAGCACTGTTCTCCAACATGCACCTTGTAATTCTCCCCCTTATCAACACTTCTGTAGGAACAGCACGTATGAGGGCCCGAATGGGCCTGAACTCTGTAAGACAGAAAGGCCAGGTCCAAAGTGGCTTGCAGCCTTGAGGAGTTAATGACTGAAAATATTTCCTGTCTGAAAATAACTTTCGAGTTGCTTTTTAACAACTGGTTTGCACAATTATTAAAATTCCTTTACTATGATATCCCTAGGAAACACAACTCAAGTATCTAGCGACAGATTATTATGTGTTTCCTCAGATACATTCACAGAGCACAGCTATGCTCATCAAGTATAATAAACAAGCGGTCCGTCTGACCCTGAGAGGTAAAGAAATGCTTTTGTGCAAACAACCCTGAGTAGGTTATCACCATTGCTCCCAGGCTGTCTGAAGATTCTGAAGGCATGCCAGAAAGGGCAGAGAGACCCCAGCAGCTCCCAGGTATCTCTGAGTCCAGCCAGTCTCAGCACTGATCTCCACCACTTCCTGCCCAGTGGTGTGTGGTCTTGAAAACACAAATGTTCGTGTTTCCTGAAGCTGGGCTGCAAAGGAAAAGTCCCCTCCCGAGGAGCACAGCTACGGGATTCGGGTGCTCCTGACACCCACTGCTCATTACATTACAGCACAAGGGTGCACACCAGGGTTAAACTCAGGGAAGCACCCTGGGTTTCCACCTCTGAGGCCCAGGGGTAGATCAGGCCTTGATGCGATCCAGTCAGTGAGCAGCATCACCTCCGACATATTTTAGGAAGTCTCGTCTGTGGAAAGTCACAATCCTGCAAGGCTCACTTGGGATG
The DNA here is from genome assembly GCF_007827085.1 of Peromyscus californicus insignis. Taxonomy (NCBI): domain Eukaryota; kingdom Metazoa; phylum Chordata; class Mammalia; order Rodentia; family Cricetidae; genus Peromyscus; species Peromyscus californicus. The sequence continues at coordinate 68,826,500 of NW_026294573.1, read as the reverse complement.
TCTAAGTGTCTGGTGCCCTGTATATCTCCTCTTGATCTATAGAAGGATGGAAGGAAAGAATTGACAAAGGCAAATATTGTTTTTCAAAAATTAAATATTTTTACTGATAGTTCTTCCTAAGCAATCTTACTTTTTCCTCCTGCTCTCTCTGACATCATTTACATACTCTCTCTCTCTCTCTCTCTCTCTCTCTCTCTCTCTCTCTCTCTCTCTCTCTCTCTCACACACACACACACACACACACACACACACACACGAAAGCATCCATTAATACTAAGAACAGTCTTCTGTAATGTTTTTCAGAATCTCTCAAGGGCTTAAGAGGACAGGCGCCGGGCGGTAGGGCTGTGG